>NC_134421.1:45169674-45374674 GCF_030867145.1 Opisthocomus hoazin
TGCCTCACAGATGTGACCTGCATTGTGGGACTGTGTTGCATTACACTCCAAGGTTAAATTAAAGTTGGCCTTCCACCTCACTGTTGCCAGTTAAGGTGATTCTATCATAGGGATTTTATTGTACGTCTCATGATATTTCATATTTTTCTTAATCCTTGGCTCCTGAAGTCATACAATTCACTGCAGCTTAGCGTTTTCATTAAAAGGAAAAAAGTTTCTAGTCCTTATACGGTAGAAGGCAGCATGAAGACTGCAAGCCTGAGAATACACTTACATTTGGATGAATGAAAAGTAGCCTTATTTGTATTTATTTTTTATTTATATCCCGTGAATTTAAGCCTAACATATGAGTCTGGATCCTTGATCGATGATTTTTGAACTTCTATCATCTTTTTCGGATTGTGATAGTCTATAATAATTCACAGTATGGCATATTGTGCTATAGTTTATCATGACTGCTGCAGTAATGATACACAAAAACCTGTATATATCCATGCAGTTTTGGATATATGGATCTATAAAATACAAGACCAGAGAACTTAAGTATCTATGGGCTTATATGGACCGGACATACACAAAAAGAGAGCGAGAAAAAGAGTGTCTCAGAGAGTGTCTCAGAGATCTAAGGACTCTTTTCCAGTAACACCTTTCATGATCATGACTTCCTGTCTCATGATCATAGAGCAGCTACAGAGTATGTAAGTGCCTTCAGAAGTCCGCTATGGAGTGAGGAAATTAATATGAAAAATTCCCAAAGACTGAAAACTAGTGTCTTCGTTGATCCACCTTTGCAGTAGAATATCATCTGGAAAAAAAAAAAAATCTTTTGAGAGATTACTTTCAAAAAGTGCTGAGTGGACTACTCCAGCATGTCTCAGTGACATCTTTTCTTTAATTGTCCAATAAGGACAAAATACAGGGACATTAATAATAATTCTCTGCTTATGATGCCAGTAGGAAAGGTCTACTAATGTGTTTACTATAGAACTCTACATGATAGCCTCCATGGAATATTTGGCCCACTTCAGAGAAGGGCCAGAAAGATCAAGGACTATGTCTACATCAAGTTGGCTGCAGCCAGCTGCCAACACTATCAGCTTTGGCCACTGACAGTACTTTCAGCCAGTAGTGTATCAGTTGTACACTCCAGTCATACATTACGCTCATGACATCTCCTTCCCACCAGGGTTATTTAATCCAATCTGGTCCTATTGCACTTGTCCCACTTACCACTCTCTTCTCCTTCTAGGTCACGTTACCTAGCATTGCAGCTTTGTGTTGCATCTAACTCTTCCTTCTTTGGTCAGGAACATGTTGCCTATGTACTCCAGCTAATTTTTCCTCATATTTGCCTGCTGTAAGAAAGATATTTCACTCAAAAGTACACACTAGCTGTCACTTGTATCCAGCACTCTATTCCTCTGTGGAGGACGTGTCATCCCTGATAGCTAAGCCAGCTGTCATTCATGCACCACATTTCCAACCTTATATCTAGGGCATGTCACTCATACACTTCAGCTGTCCCTTACACCAGATGTGCTCTAAATCTAGCACACCATTCCTCTATCTACTACATGTTTGTGTTCATTACAGCTGTCCCTTTTCCCTATCACTTTCCTCTTCTGTTTAGTAAATGTCATTCAATCGTTCACTCTATCTGTCTTCTTCACTAAGTAATCCCTTTTCTGTCTATATACTAGCTCCCTTAAAAACTCTATTTTACTTGCACTTTACGGCTGCCTGTTGTACCTAGCACTTTGGGGTAGATTTGCAAGAGTGATTTAGAGGCCTTAATGAGTCTCTAAGCATGTAGTTTAATACTTAGTCATCATTAGCACTTAAAATTCCCTCAGTTCAGCAAGTGTCTATGACAGACTAAGTTTTCTCCAGTGAAGCCCTTTAGGTATCCAAGTTTCAATAGGCATGTATGAGCAAAACGTCTCTTGCCTAGGCAGTGCTGAATTTTTTGAAGCTCAAATTCATGCTTAGTTTCACAAGACATTTGCAAATCTTGTGCTCCTCCATATCTTCTTTCCTTGACAGATCCATCACAATAACCGTTTTCAGAGTATGCCTATCTGACAAAAGATAAGGACATTCTCCTTCCCCTCCAGTGAGAGACTGAAAAGTATAGATTTAAATCAGGCACGTATTAAAATTCTTCTTTCTCCTTTACCTTCTTCAAGCTGCAATTTAATATGTGATCTTTCCTGCAGTAGCAGAGTACCCTAACCAAGGAACGATACTGACTTTTAAATATTCTCTCTTATTTAATCCCCCACCTTGGTAATTCTAATAGAACAGATAGAACAGCAACTGCAAGCTGTAGGCTGAGATGTGAACTTGTGACTTGCAAATAGCCTTGCAGTTATATCTTTCATGAAGAATGTAAGCTCAGATGAAATAAGGTTTTGAGAACGGGTCTCTTGGCTGCATGCCCTCATCATCGAGTGATACTAGACTCGGTCCTTGTATTTTGTTTATGTTCTTTTATTTCTTTGTGAAAAAGAAATTACATCATTTAAGTACTTCACTGCAGGAGACAGTTCACAGCTAAGAAAGCTGAGAGCAAACAGAGATCTTACAAAAAGGGAAAATCCCTTCAGGTCTGCTACTCTTCTCACTATTCCTACCATCTATCTTCTGGCTTAGTTTTCTTTCACTGACATAAAGCATCATGTGGCCTGGGGAATAAGAAGAGATAACTGGCTGGTAGTTTGCTTGAAAATTGCATGTCACAGTGTTAAGCCCTTCTTGAGAACCTAACCCTTCATCTATGGTGTGAAATGCATAGCACCACAGAGGCTGGAAATGAAGAATAATGGTTTGGTACACAATAATTTCAAGCACCTTCAGCTTCCATGCTGATGGTTCATTGAATCCTTAGCTGTATGTTTCTTTGTCCACAACTCTTCATTTGAACTGTTGCCTGAGTTTCAGATCTTCTGTTTGCCAAACTGGAACTTCATTTAGATACTTACATGATGTCATATCACAGAAAGACAGAATCAAAGAACGGTAGGAGTTGGAAGGGGCCTCTGTGGATCATCGGGTCCAACCACCCTGCTGAAGCAGGGTCACCTACAGCAGGCTGCACAGGACCTTGTCCAGGAGGGTCTTGAATATCTCCAGAGAAGGAGAATCCACAACCTCCCTGGGCAACCTGTTCCAGAGCTCCGTCACCCTCAGAGGGAAGAAGTTCTTCCTCATGTTCAGACGGAACTTCCTATGCTTCAGTTTGTGGCTGTTGCCCCTTGTCCTGTCACTGGGCACCACTGAAAAGAGTCTGGCCTCATCCTCCTGACACCCACCCTTCAGATATTTATAAACATTTATAAGATCCCCTCTCAGCCTTCTCCTCTCCAGGCTAAACAAGCCCAGCTCCCTTAGCCTTTCCTCGTAGGAGGGATGCTCCAGTCCCCTGATCATCTAGGGGTGATCCCTCCCTCCTCTGGACTCTCTCCAGTAGCTCCTCATATTTCTTGAACTGGGGAGCTTAGAACTGGACACAGTACTCCAGATGGGGCATCACTAGGGCCGTGTAGAGGGAAAGGAGAACCTCCCTCGACCTGCTGGCCACACTCCTCCTAATGCATCCCAGGATTCCACTAGCTTTCTTGGCATCCAGGGCACACTGCTGGCTCATGGTCAACCTGTCATCCACCAGGACACCCAGGTCCCTCTCCGCAGAGCTGCTCTCCAGCAGGTCTGCCCCGAGTCTGTACTGATGCATGGGGTTGTTCCTCCCCAGGTGCAGGACCCTGCACTTGCCCTTGTTGAATTTCATCAGGTTCCTCTGCTCCCAGCTCTCCAGCCTGTCCAGGTCACGCTGAATGGCAGCACAGCCTTCTGGTGTATCCACCACTCCTCCTAGTTTTGTGTCATCAGCAAACTTTCTGAGGGTACACTCTGTCCCTTCATCCAGGTCATTGATGGAGAAGCTGAACAAGACTGGGCCAAGTACTGACCCCTGGTGGACACCACTAGTTACCGGCCTCCAACTAGACTCAGCGCCGCTGATGACAACCCTCTGAGCTGTACCATTCAGCCAGTTCTCAATCCACCTCACTGACCACTCATCCAGCCCACACTTCCTGAGCTTCCCTATGGGGATGTTATGGGAGACAGTGCCAAAAGTCTTGCTCTCCCCTCATCTACCCAGCCAGTCATGCCATCATAGAAAGCGATCAGATTGGTCGTCCTGATCTTCAAGACTCTTGATTAATTCCTAAAGTCTTGTTTTCTCCAAGTTTTTGAAATGCCTCTACTCACCCCGTTTCTTCAAGTTTTTATAATTTCTTTAAATGCTCTTTAAAAAAAAAAAGAAAAAAAGCCCTTCTTTATGGGAGTACTGGGCAGAAGTTGCAAGGTTTTGACTAGGGGCTGCAGAGGGGCAGCTCTGTGGGAGGAGGCCACAAGCTGCCTTGTGCTGTCCACGGCTGGGTCCAGCTGCCCTTGAACAAGTGCAAGCACTTCATCATCTTGTGCCAGAACTTCAGCCCATTACAGGTGCCATGGCAGGGAAACCCCTGAGGATTTCAGCTAGGGATTGCCTACACTGGGTCTGGGAGAGCCCTGAGGGACTGCAGCCCTGGGCAATCCATGCTGGTGCAGAGCAACATCAATAAGAAGCAAGGAGCTGCAAAAAGCAAACATCACACAATGCCCCCAACCTACACTGCTCCTCAACACCTCACCAGAGAAACTAAGAAAGACTAAACATAACCCTCAGAGAAAATAAGGGGAGCTGAAGCTAGGAAGTGGGGAGGAGGGGTCTTTGACTTAAATTGAGCCTGCTGAAAGGGAAGGAATTGTGTTTACTTAAGTGTTTCTTTACTTGTTTATGCAGTCTTTATTCTCAATATTGAATTCAGTAATGCAAAGTTTGTGTTACTTGTCAATAAATTACATTAATTAAAATTCTCAGAGTCAAGACTTTTTTTGCCTATGACAAATAACGGTAATAACATATTTCCATGGCAAAGACAAGTCCACAGTAAAAATGAGAATGAAGGTCAATCTTTTCCCTTTTTAAGGGAAAGTATCCTTCCATGTGGAATATGTAGTCAATTTGCAAGAAGCTACCAAACCATTTAGTACTACCAAGATATGAGTGTCCCTGGGCCATTTACAGTTGCAGAACATTATATATTAAAAACAATTGTTAAAAAAAGCACATGGACATGTTAGATCTTGCTAAACCTTTATCAGGGGGAAGGAATCTTTGTGAAATGCTCTGATAAACATAGATGCCTATGCCCTTCCCGAAATGAAACTTGCCCTTGATAGCTTCATGAACCTGAACCTTTCTCAGTGTCATCTACTGATTTCTATAGAGGTGTAACCCGTATGAAGACTATGGGTTTTCATGTTCCCAAAACTACTTCTCAGTATTGGTGTCCAGATTGATAGTTCTCAGCTCTAATTTTTCCAAGATCAGGTTCGTGCTGTACAGAAGTCAGTGCCTGTCCTAGTAAGGCTTTATTTTGACATCTGAAGCAGTGAAAATCCTTATACTTGCATACTTCCTGTAGCTGAATGTGTCTCTTCATGAATAAACTTCTTCTAACACAGCACAAAAATTTATCCTACAAAAATTGCTTCAAGATTTTTCAGTGAAAGTACTTGCTGTGTAAACAGGTTCTCCAAATTCCTCAGTGAACACCTAAAAACTGGGTGGTGTCATACCTCTTAACATCCTCATAAATGGATAACATCAGAATTCTTTCTCGGAGTGTGTTTATAGACAATAAGGTCGTCTACACCTGGGGCAGGATCTCGGAGGTGCTGACAACACTACTGAAGGTGATTGCCTTAAAAGCAAATACACATGGTTTTAGTTTATGTCTGCCTGTAACTTACTAAATATATTTACAGGCTCAGTTTTGCAACCTGCTGTGTGAATACAATTGTATCCATGTGTGGACTATGGCAAAACAGAGAAGACAGATGATCTTCCTTACATGGACTTTTCCCAAATACACACTAAGCAATTAGAGATGAAAAACCATTGCCCCTGTGTTTGTCTTTTCCTCACAGTGAAGGTCATTGCGCTGTCTGCTGTTGATCTGCAGGGGTTATGATCTTTGGCTGGCTGTCCCTCGTAGGGAGGAATGTACATGTCTCGCAGTGATTTTTTCAGTATTCCTTCATGTATTCTATTTGTCACCACCAGAGATGACTACCTTCCTGGAGCACGCTCCTTATTGACTGAAACCTGAAGTGAGCTCACTTATGTCAGGAGCTGCTAAGGTAGACCTTGTCAACAACTCAAAAGACTTGGTTGTTGTCCCAGAGTTTCAGCCTTGGTTGAGTAAGCGGTTTTTTTTCTAAGGAGAAAGCCTTTTCTTGGCTGTACCTGGCATCTCTGCCAAATTAATGAATTGGCCACATGCCAACTTTTGGGATGAGCTTGAGGCTGCTTAGAAGGGCTGTTTCCTCATCCGTATTGTACCTAGCACAACAAGGCCCCTGTCCTGACTGGGGCTAGATAATTTGAGAGGATAAAATCTCTTATAAGTTTTGTTAATATTAATAAAATATGCAGATTCTAATAGTAAGGCCAGTACTTGACCCCGCAAGATGCAGTTCACTAACTTGTCCACCTTTGATAATGGTCTTTCTTAGAGTGTCCTGCAATAATTTCTCTGCTTTCTGCGTACTATTAGACAAAATTAAGTAAGATGCATCTGAACGTTTAGAAATGGTGCGCATGAATATTTAAAGGAACTATCTGAAAGATTTTTTGAACTATTGCAGATAAAGTTCATTGATTCATTCTAGGGATTCAGAGACTGAAAATAAACCTATACGGCAGGAAGGAAAAACTGGGAAAATTCTGGCCATTTAATTTTACTTAGATTCTAGGCATAATATTCAGATACACAAGGGAATCAATATGTGAATATTTAGGGAGATTCCAATTAATAATTAAAAGTAAGCTTATTAAACATAGTCTATGCTTAAAAAAAATCTAATCACTTTCTATGTTGTAATTACTGACCCAGATCTCACCATTTATTCATGTTGATGAAGTCTTAGGACTGTATGGAATGGTGCTGTATTTCAAGGGGCTCTGCATGAACAAAGGGTTCAGTCAACACGGAACAATTCATAAGAATGAAGCCTACATGGATAGGATGGAGTACCTTGGATAATGGACTGGAGTAAGACATTACACAAAGTGCTACCTAATACAGATTTACTGACTTGGATATAAATAGTCATTAGAAGTGATAGATTTCAAATAGGTTGACAAAAGGCAGAAGAAAGTAATTACTCATGTAAGGCTCCTCAGAGGAGAGCATTATCTAGGAGCGCCAGGCAGCATCACTATGGTCACTACTGGAATCCGTCTTCTTTCTAATGACAACTTTGTTATCTGAACCATGGAAAGTAAAGGAGATTCACTAATTGTGCCTGGGCACCAAAGGCAAATTTTTTAAAGGGATTAAAGAGGTCTCGTCCATTATGCAGATGTAACAGATATTTTCAGAGTTAAAGGTGACATGCCAACAAATGCTTCTCCCTTGCCACCACTGTTGCAGTACCAAAGTACTTACAATCGCATTTCTGCCAAGAAGATTTTGAAACTATTGATTCTGTTTCTTTGTTTAGACAAAATATCGATGCTGGCTAACAATGTGCTTGAACCTCTATTTCACTTTGAAATTCGGGAAATCCATGAGTGGGATTTTTTAAAATATAGGGAAGAGTGTCCTTTTTGGACCCAATACTGTAGAAATGGCCTGATCCTGCTTCCAACCTGGCGTCTGTCAAATTCCCAGGGAGATGGCTAGATACTGGAATACAGATCTGTTGGGGCAGTACAGCACCTATTCCAAAGCAAGTTACTGGCTCTTGGCAATAAAAGACAAACATGACAGAAGTATCAAGTTTCTGAAGCATGTAGACCCAAAAAAACAAGCAAGCACCTGAAATGTGATTTTTGAAGAATTTCGGCATTTATGTCCAAAGTGAGAACTATTAAAAATTGTTACTTCTGAAAATTATTAGATTGCTAGGGGTTAGTCAGAAAATTCATTTTTATACCTCAAGTATTATAATTGTCCATGTGCACAACTGTGTTCAGCTTGAATGGACTAAATATGTTGATCCATAATGCTGATCTAATATTCAAAAGTAATGAATAAATACTAAATCAGAGTCTGCCAAACTCTGCTTTGGCCTAATTCAGAGCAGGCCTTGAAAATATTTGCACATAACAAAATGCACAGTGACCATAGACATTGTCTGTGGAAAATTCGGACAGTAGAGGGGAACTGAGATCAGAGGAGCATTAAACGTTGTTATAGGCACAAGGAGCTTTACATAAAAGGTTAATGCCTGAACTACCTTCTGCAGTGCTGCTCTCACAGGAAATGGCTGTATAAGTTTGATACCCAGTGGAAAACTGTGGTTTTGGGACAGGAGGAGAACTTCAGGATGTCACTGTCAATCTCTCATAAGCTCTAGAGTCAGTGCCTAAGCTGAGAGGGGGGAGGCACTCCAGACTCAACCATGTTTCCTGTTAGCTGGCTTAAGTTAGGGCCCTTGCTTTTTCTTGGTCCTCCTCTTCCTCACTAGTCCTGTGGTTGTGGAGATTATTTTTAAAATCTAACTCTGAATTCAGGCACCAAATGTGGACTTTGAATATCACTTCATAATGGATAGGTATGGGATAGGTGCGCAATGCCATGTGCAACGGAAGGACCACAAGATGGAATGTAATTGAATCATTCCAATTGAAATGACAACAGTCACATTTGACACTGACGTAGTTCTCACTGAAGTTTAAACCACTTTTAATTACTTTGTGATTTGAACTAGTTAAACTCATAGCTGAATATTTACTATGCCTAGCTTAATTAATGGTAACTTGTTATGCCTCAAGAATGCATTTGTGTTTGATTTTTTTGTCCATTTTTCAGTCCTTTTGTGCAGCTGGGGTAGGTACTGCTTAACCTAAAGCCTTCAAAGTGTTGGTTGTGAAGATGCAAAGTGTAGAGGCTGTGGGTCATAGGGGTACTTGGGTTTTGTCAGGCTTCATAACTCCGTATCTAAGTGCTGTCTAGCTGCATGAAGAGCTTGATCAAGAAAGATCCACATATGTCATTGGTCCATATGCAGGAAGACACTTTGAAATGTAGGCAAATATATAGGATGCTGAAACAACAGGTAGAGGCTCCTGGGGGGATTTTTCAGTAATGTTTTGACATCTGGCAAGTACCCAAATGCCATTGCAAATGTCACTCTTGGGCATCTTTCCGTTTAGCATTCAGTAGAATCCTCACAGGAGGCTGATGTTCCACATTGCAGCTCTTAGTCTTGAAGTATTCTGCTATATATCCTGAAATACTGGGCTCCAAGTTAAGGATCCAGAGCTTTAATCAGACTTGTGCTGAAATCACTGTAAACGAAATCACTGTAGACAGCATGCTGGGCAGAAAGCTCTTCTAATTTAAAAACAAAATGGAAAATGGATTTCCAAGATAGAAGTTCTTCTAAGCATATCCAGCATGTAGTCCTTGCATCCATGAAGAAATGTACAGGTGACAACCCCAGCTGCTTGAACCTTAAGTGCTAAACCTTAGCAACCAATCTGAGAATTCGTCTTGGAGTTAGGCACCTACAGTGGCAGTTCGTGCCAGTGTCCTTTTGTGAATCCAGGTCTGAGTTCCTGAACGAGTGTTGGCTTAAGCCAAAACATGTCTCTTGAGTTTTTTTCGCTGGCCATTCTAGCTCCAAAGATAAAATTTTCACAATGCTATTTGCCATGCAATGTAGAGGGTTTGGCTGTTTAACTCATGGCTGCAATTTCCATCACGCAAAGAGCGGTTTCCACATCAAAGTAGGAGTGACTGTATCTACTTTCAATCAGGGTTTAAATTATATTTAGCACATGAAAAGGTGGAAACTAAAGACAGAAGGTGAGCAAGAGTCAGGATTAAAGTAATACGAGTGTCCAGCTTCTTTACAAAGCAAATACCTCTTCAATTCTAGTGAGCACTTCTTGTGCTAATACATGTGGAGAAACAAGTGGGGCATGAACTGGGGAACTGGAACAGACGTGGTACCAAACAGGAGCAAACAATTGAAGTCTGTTCCAAATATCAGCACAATGCAGAAAATGTGGGGCAAATATGTTTGAATCAAAGTTTTATTTGAGGGGAGAGTGAATATAGTCATCAATCAAAGGAGATTATAAAAAAAGAGTAGATGACAGCTCTCTGAAAAGTGGCAAAAGCTAAGAAAGAACAAGGGTGACAAATATACATAACAAACATCATAAGAATTAATAAATAGGTTGGTTTCAAATAAATTTGTGTCTTGTGGTTGACAGATAATCCTTAACTGAATTATACTAAGATTGCAGCATAAATTCATGCCTTATTACACCATAGAGAATCCACAGGGAAAAGCCGCAATTAAGAAAATTAGGCACTGGAAAAACTTTGCTTATGGATTTTGACTTATCCAATACTAGAGAATCTGTGTGAGAGGGAAACCACCAGTGCAGACTAGATTCTCTAGTGTCTAATAAAACTGTGTTTTCTTACTTTAAAGCTCTCTTCTCCTTCATGATAGTGTTACTAATCCTCTCCATCTTTTCCACCCAATCACTTCTTTTCATCAATCATATAGAAACCACTTACTTCTCATGATTCTACTCCTTTCTCAAATGTGGCTGAAACTGAAATTGCCAGCAGATTAGAGAATTACTGAAGAGGAGCAGACAGACAAGGGAGTGCAGACATGTGGATCCTGACAGGATAACATTAATTCCTCAGAAATCCAGGTAAAAAAATACTGACTTAAATTACCGTAATCTATGGACAGATCTACCTGTTTGTAATTTTCTGTAAACCACTTAAGGATTATAAGTTGCATTATCTATATACTATCTAGGTTTTTCCACTCTCTGTGGTCTTTCAGAAAATGTTAGCCTGAGAGACGGAGTGTTAATTGTACTGAAATTAGAAACTACTATTTTTATTTTTTTTTAATGTGGAGATGCGTATTTGGTTTCCATGGCAAAGGTTTGGCAGCGAGGAGGCTACAGGGGTGGCTTTTGTGAGAAGCTGCTAGAAGCTTCCCCTGTGTCCAATAGAGCCAATGCCAGCAGGCTCCAAGGCAGACCTGCCACTGGCCAAGACTAAGCCCATCAGCGACGGTGGTAGCACCTCTGTGACAACATAGTTAAGAAGGAAAAACAAACCTGCTGGACAAACAACAGCAGCAGAGAGTCAAGTGAGACGATGTGAGATAAACAACTCTGTAGACACCAAGGTCAGTGAGGAAGGAGGGGGAGGAGGTGCTCCATGCACCGGAGCAGAGATTGCCCTGCAGCCCATGGAGAAGACCATGGCAGAGCAGACTATCCCCTTGCAGCCCATGGAGGTTAATGGTGGAGCAGATCTCCACCTGCAGCCCATAGAGGGCCCAACACCAGAGCAGGTGGATGACCAAAGGAAGCTGTGACCCCATGGGAAGCCCATGCTGGAGCAAGCTTCTGGCAGGACCTGTGGACCCACAGAGAGAGGAGCCCACACTGGAGTTTCCTGGAAGGACTTGTGACCCTGTGGGGAACACACACTGAAGCAGTCTGTTCCTGAAGGACTGCGCCACATGAACGGGATCCAAGCTGGAGCAGCTCATGAGAACTGCAGCCCGTAGGAAGGACCTGTGTTGGAGAAGTTCATGGAGGACTTCCTTCGGTGGGAGGGACCCCTCGCTGGAGCCACGGAAGAGTGTGAGGAGTCCTTCCCCCTGAGGAGGAAGAAGCAGCAGAAAGAACATGTGATGAACTGACTGCAATCCCCATTCCCTGTGCCACTCAGAGGGGAAGACAGAGAATTTGGGGGTGATGTTGAGCCTGGAAAGAAGGGAGGGGTGAGGGGAAGGTGTTCTAAGATTTAGTTTTTATATCTCATTATCCTACTCTGATTTGATTGGTAGTAAATTAAATCAGTTTTCCCTAGTTGAGTCTGTTTTGCCTGTGGTGGTAATTGCTGCGTGATCTCCCTGTCCTTCTCTCTACCCATGGGCCTTTCATTATGTTTTGTCTCCCCTGTCCAGATAAGAAGGGGGAGTGATAGAGCAGCTTTGGTGGGACCCTGGAATCCAGCCAGGGTCAACCCGCTACAAGATGAAGTTTCACAGAAATTTTTAATGCAAAAGTAAACAAATCTACATGTGAAATGCAAACTAATGTAGCAAACAATGGCAGCAAAAGCATTACACTGGACAAAAAGATTTAAGTGAAGAGATGAGGAGTCTACATTTATATTGTTGAGAATAGAGAATATTCATGCAGGATGTAACAACAGTCTATAAATTCCTTCAAAGCAATATTATAAAGAAGGGATATAGGTATTCACAACTTAAAGGAATAGGTAGGATAAAGAAAAATGACCTGAAAATAAGGCTGAAGATGTTTTGCTGAATATTGGGAAAAGGCTGTGACCTATAAAAGAAAATGGTGTATCAAAAACTGAGCTAAAGTTGGCTTGCATTTGAGGTTCTGTGAGAAGAAATATTATCTAATGAACTATAAAAAAGAAAAGAATTTGATACATGAAGTGGCCCTGTGAAATAGAAGCAACGAGAGAGGCAATACTGAAAAGGTAGTGAGAGTTAGTGGTTTCTAGCACTGGAGTTAAAAATCTATGTCAAGGTGTGGAGTCTGTTCAGTAAGGCTAAGTGTTGGACAAACATGATTTTTTCAGCAGAAATTCATTAAGTTTGGAACTAAGAATGCATTCATTTCCGTAACATAGTCAGGGTAAACTCGTTCCAGTTTCAGAAGAAGCTGCCTAGAAGAACATTATTCCTGTAAAAAGTTAGCTAAAACATAGAGGTGGGAACTCTGGTTTCTGAAATCTGTTCACTCAGATATCATGGGGAAAAACCAAACCAAACCAAATCAATACAAACCGAACCAAACCGAACCAACAAAACCAGCAAACTCCAGATCGAACAAAAAAGCAGAAATAATTTTGTAAATATGTAAGATACAGTCAGTAGCAGTTGTGTTTGAAAAAGAAAAGGTGTCAGGTGCCTGACCACGTCAGAGCATATTAGGAGAGTCAGATTAGGATCAAAAAGGCATTTTTGGCAGACCTAAGCATTCAAGTGGGGAAGACTCAAATGCACATATTCCAAGCTGATAAGGCAAGAGTAAATTATAGTTTACAAGCCACTAATTTCATCCAGATTCAGATACATAAATCTAGATGCACTACTAGAGCACGTATTCTGATTTCCATTTGAATGGAACACAGCTCATGTGTTCCAAAGCCACCCCATGATGCCAACCAAAGTGTGCTGTGTGGTGATAACTGTAAGGTTATCTTCAAGAATGCATGCTCACTTTGGACTAAAAGACTTGTGTAGCAACAGGCTTAAATACCTAGCTTAGATACCTTAGATATCTAACTTTCAGGTATGTTAGCATTGGAATATGTCACGCTGAATAAGGCAGACACTGACACTTAAGGAGGTGACAGGAGCATCGCAGCTGTGTAGGGCAGAATGGCTCTGGGAATGCACACTGGAGAAACAATGGCATCTAGTGAACTTCAAAACCCTAAAAAAGATACCTGTTGAGTTTAGATATCTGCAAACTACTGAGCAATGTTTTGGTTTGTTTTGTTTTTTTTTAAACTGCAAATTTTAATATATGTATTTCTTTCAGTGCCATTGCAGGCCTTAGATATAATTTCTGCATCTGAAGTTTAGCTTCACAATTAATTTTATTCACGTGCCTTGGACTGGTTTATAAAAGCTTTTGATATCTTGTATTTGGATAGGTTCTTTGCTATTTTTAAACCTAAGATCCACTGATACTTAGGTACTCTCATAAAGCCTTTACGGTTATCCTAAAATTGGCTTGAAATCACTGTTTTAAAAAACGTTTCTTTTCAGAGCTGATTTGACCCAAGAACATTTCTGTCCTATCTCTGAAAAAGCACACTACATGACACTCACTCATGCAGATCCACATAAGCAACAGTCATTTTCATGTATATTCCTATTTGTCTGTAAGCCTTTCGTAAGTATGTCTCCTGTCAACTAATTAGTAAGAACACTACAGCAGTGTCACTTGTTGTTGACAGTAGACACAATAAAAAAGATCTGATCTTGGCAGTTGATAGCCCATGATTTAGAAAGACTACAATTTAATTGATTCAGCTACATATCTCAGTAAACTCAGAGCTGACGCATAGTCTGTCTTTCTATCTTTGGCCAAATAAGTATGAGCTTATACAGTCCTAAGCTCTTGAAGGTGTAGAAGAACTAAACTACTAACAGACAAGAATTAACTCGTGAATTAGGCATGTCCTACATGAGTGATTATGGTCTCAAATGTAGCAAAGATGTATTTAAGAGCAACCATTCTTACCTATGATATCTCTACAGTACAATATACCTACCCTAGCAACTTGCTAGTCCCCTCTTCAGGGCCCAATCATTATATTACATTCTCCCCCAATCTTCTAATTCTTTTCCATACCCAAACTTTTTTGGATACAAGAAAACAAACTATTGAGAATAGGCAATAAGTCATTTTATGGCAGCCAAAGGCTTCTGAAACTGTAGATTAAAAAAGAAGTTCTGTGTTTTAACATAAAAGATATCTGAGGCCTTTTTCTCTGAGAAGCCTGGGGGAAAAAAACCACTATCCTTCTTCTTCAGGAAATTTTGTAATATCTTTGAACATTTATTTCAGCATAGCAGTCCCACAGAACAAGCAGTGTTCTTGTGGTTGGAGCAGAGAAAGATGCCATCTGGGTTTCATTTACAATGGTGCTGCTGACTTGCTTTGACACCTTGAACAAGGCATTTAACATCACTATGGCTCAGCTGTAAATGATAATTAATTACATTTGTGTCCAAAAGCTCCAGTCAGGATGAGGCCCAAACACGCCTGCTACCATACAAACCGGGTTTGACAGTGTCCCTGCCCTGAAGAATCTAATTTAAAACTAGATGCAGCAAGCAAATCTGACACAAAAAGAAAGAAGGGAATAGACAAGAGGAGAGTAATGAAAATAAGATAATGAGGTTACTTAGGGAGCCATTATAGAATGTGAATGATCCAAAGCATTAATTAATTAATTAATAAAATTAGCTCTCCCTAACTGCACCACAAACTCCACCATGGATTTTTGTGTAGTTGCCGTTGCAGAAGAAAATCCTGAAGAAGTACCTAAAGGAGAGTAGAGGTCAAGGCTTTTGGGTTAGGTCTGACAGGTTAATCTATACATCAGGGTAATACAGAGAGAAGTGTGGAGCTGATAAATAGAAATTCAACCCTGACATCCTTAGGGAGAAGAAGAAAGATGTAGGTAACAGTGTAGAAAGGGATAATAGTTTTTATTATTTTTTTAAATTTGTAAATAAAAAGTATGTTACTAAAGTGCATTCGCTTTTTAATCTTCTTGCAAGAGTCATAACTGAACAGTAATAATACAGATGTCAGATTGACCTTTTATATTTCATTTGTGGAACTGTGTGATAGCAAGTGACGATGTTGAAAAAATTAGCAGCAGGTCACCAGCAACTTCTGTCTTTTCTTTCACATATCATTGCCTTCTTTTTCCTTGCAAATGAAACAAAACCAAGGACTTTGCCATCAGCAAGAAATTCTCTTTCTCTCCTCTATGTGCTTGTTCCACCTGCTGTTTGAACAGCTTTTCCTCTTATGGGTCAGCTCATACTCCATAGAAATGAGTACGTTTTTGTCCTGTTCCCCTTGCCTGTTTCAAATACAATTTTCTTCCTCTGAATTGCTCTGACTTTACTAATTTGCCTTCCTTCCCCCACTTTTAATATTCTTTTCTTCCCTTATACTCCTTCTACCTCTGCCTTAGATGGATTTGAGATCAGAGGATTATCTGCTTTGACCAGGCATATGATTTTGACCAGGCTATATAATTTCTTTACCATTATGCCTGCAGACGTGACTAGTATAGCAGGCAGCTGGGAAGAGCAGAGAAGGAATCCCGGCATGCCTCAGTGCTGATTTGTTATAGGTAACTGGAGAAACAAGGACTCCTGTAGACTGGTGGAGTAGGAAAATCAGTAAGAAAATGAAAGGGCTTTCTCCCATCATCAGCTGCAAAACAGATACAGAAAAGTTTTGACTTTCACAGGCATAGCTAGACAGCTAGATCTTTACTTAACATACAGTAAGGTAGATTCCGATGATGGTCTGCAGAAATGTAGATGGCAGAGCTGGCTTGAAAACAAGAATTCTCTTATTCCTAAGAATTTATTTTTGTTTTCATTTATTTGAGATTTTAAGGCAGGAGAAAAAAAAAAAAAGGAGAGTTTTGAAAAATATTCAAAAGCTTAGTGATGGGGAACTCATTTGGGAAAGCCAAAGCTGACTGCTAATCTTCTTGATGCAGGCTAGAGGCTGGTCTTAACTTCTCTTCGGAAATTTCAGCTTGTATGCAGTCATTCAGTCACAGTTTCAAAATTGAATACATTCAGTTAAACAAAACTGATTTCTAATTAATGAGATTTTTTACAGTGGGAAAAGATCATGTTTCAGTCTGTTTTAATAGCTTGTATCCCCACTCGCCTAGTGTCGAAGTCAATGGCAAAATTCTGCTCACTCCAATATGATAAGATTTCAACCTAAGAATCTAGCTCATTTTACTACTGTATGGAAAAATACAGTATTAAAAGATCTCCAAGGATCCACCGGGTGAAATTCATTGACTGATAATCAGGCCACAAACAGGCAGAAATATAATTTTCATGGATTTGCTAACAGCAATATCAGACTTTTTTACTCTCTACCCAAACCTTTTAAACAGCAACTTTATATCTGCTGTTTTCAACTTCCAGTTCTGGTTGTTCTTCTTTCTTTGCGAGTGTTTACAGTTACGTGGGGGAGAGGGGAATGAAAAATGAATGGACCTTGTGATTTTGGGAAATCATTCAGTTAGGTAAGAAACATCTTTGCTGTTTATCCTGAAAAATGTAAGACTAGGAAAAAATATTTTGTGGGACTTCAGTGTATTGCAGCTAATGGGAAATATTTAAAAAGACATCTATCAAAGTGTTATAAAACATAAGAAATGGCTCCGGTTGCAAAGAAACATTTCTTCATTATGCTTTACACACAGTTTTGCCGTATTGCTGAGTTTAATTAAAGCAGAACTCTAGCTTCTGCTCATTGGTTTAGCGTGTACCATAAAATGACGTTTATTTAATTTTCTAAAATAAGGGAAGCAGGGTAAAGTTAATTAAAAGTTAATTACAGTATAATGAATCATTCACACTCACTGTGCCATTGTTGCCCACATGATTACTGATGTCATCCTTCCTGAGCACTCCTACCCTTTGCATCGTGAGTTTTTCCCTCCAACAGTGTGGGGTGGCTCCCACACATCTTTTTTAGTTTGACCAATATTTTCAGTGTTTAGTTCAGAAAGAAGACTGAAGAAAAAAAAAAGCCCCTCCTCATTTCTTTCCTTCTTTCTTTCTTTTTTTTTTATGCTTTCCTCAGGCATAATTTTCATTTAGACTTATGATTGCCTTTTAAATTTGACAGAATATACCTATAAAATTTGTTAGTAATTGTTTCATTTCCCAGCCTGGCATGTGTAGTTAACCTTGAAAGACTGATTGGATGTTGCCTGCACTGAACCCAACCTTTACTGGTACCAGAAAGGTCACAGAACAACTCTCACTGATCCTCTGCCTTTATATACAAGGTTCTGTACATATTGGAATTACAATGCTTTTACTGCCCATTAATTCATCATTAAAATGATGTTAACTAATCACTCTCTAGAAGACCCCAGTTTAAAAAACTCTCTGGCATGAAGTGCCCCATACCTGGCACCTAGAAACCTAAAATGTTTTTGGAGTAGCAGAGTATTTGTAAAAAACATGTTCAGTGTGTTTTTTAATGAAAATAATTTATGGAGAAGAAAGATGACTTTCTTTACATTTCAGTTTGACAACACTCAATGATATTGGTATTCTGTACCTATATTATGAGAACATCCCAAAACTCCACCTACAACAACATTCTTCATTTTTCTTACTGTTGCACAAAGGTAGAATTCTTTATTAAAAACCTTTGCAGTCTATAGCGATTGCATGATAAAGTACTTACAAGTACTATTAGAATAATACAGCTCCCATCTTGAGACACAGAACTACACACTTTTAGTGTCACAGTAAGTGTTGGATTGAAAAACCCAAACTGAAAAAAAAGAATGAGAAAGAATTAAAACATTATCAGAACATGCCCTCTGTTGTTACTGCTCACATTATTTTGGAAAACTGAGCTTATTGCCATGTACTTTAATACATGAAAATAAATGCATGATGTATTGCTTATACTGGAGAAGCTCTGATGTTTCACAGTTTAGATGCGCTAAGTGCTATGAGCCTGATAGAAACACAAACCTTAATCTGACCCACTTAACAATTAACAAAAGGTTGAACAATTATATGCAAGAAATCAAGACAGGTGAGAGACATTCAGGGCAGCAGTGACAGAAATTTCTGGTAACTTCTACAGGCCAAAAAAGTGTCTTGAGTGGAATCCTCATATCCACAGATATGTAATTACCAACACAAGATTAAAATCTCATTAAAATCAAACATTTAAAATCAGTGAGATATCAGAACCAGAGTTACCAGGAAAGGCTTATTTTAGCTCTTTATGTCAAAAAATTTAGACATGGTCTTATTATGAGTACGTTTATTTCTTCTGCCTGCCTTGCCACTGGGGTATGAAGATAGATCTTCCAACCCATGGCATAGACTTTGGCCACCAGACTCAGAGAAGTAGCTGACACAAGCTATGCTCCATTGGGCAGATGGCTCTCCAGAGGAGGAAACAATGTACATCTGTTCTGCCGTTTGCAGCTGTTCAGAAGATAGCAATGAGGTGCAGAAATTCCTGCCCCACAAGGGGAATGTTGATCTAAGCCTGATCCAGTACTTACAGACAGCTTAGTCAAACACATATAATTGGCAGATGTTTTTGAAAAGCAATATGAAGTGGTTTACATTTCAGTTTATCATACAAGAAATTTGGGAGCTGCTCCGAAATCTGAGACCTTGTGTAACATCTCAGTAGTCTGGTTTGTCAAATCAGAGCACTGATCATTGCCTGCTTACCAGTGTAGAGGGATGAAAACCTCATTTGCACTAAGGTTATTGTTATAAATACATAGTAGTAGCACTTGGTGGGCTAGAGAAGCAGGAATTCTCTCTTTTCCTGCTACAGATCAAGGCACAAAAAACCCCAGACACTTTGGCAGGTATTACATTTGCAAAAATTAATGGAATGTGCTATATCCCCTTGCACTCACCAGTGATTAGCAGCAAAATGGAAATAATTATTCACATACCGTATTCTGTGTCAGAGAAGTGCTCTGATTACAACATCACAGAGTTTAGACTTGAGATCAGTGTTACTACCACAGTTTTTGCTGTCTGGAAGGGGGTTTGACCTAACAGAAACCAAGACTTCCAGAAACAAGAGTGCTGGCTATGGTTGTAAGTATTCTCAGTACTGGTAATACCTTTCAGGAGAGTATTAGAAATGTGGTGTGGGACTCATTTGTCCAGATGTTCTGTCACCAGAACAAGTCAACCAAATCCCTCTCAATGGAGTCAATGGAAGGTAAGGCTCTCTCACAGCACTTTTTTGCTGTCCTAGATTAGGCATATAAGAATAGAGCTATGGATTATAGCATAAAAGTGCCTTTTTCTCTCCTCTGATTGTGAACGGATGCTTGGGTGGCTAGCTCAGCTGTAGAGGGATTCTGGATAGTTGTTATAGTGCATCTGAAATATCTGCGTGGAGCTAGCAGGTGTGGAGCAAATCTGACAGGAGTCCTATGGCTTTCTGGAGGGGCACCAGGAGGTTGGGAAAACTTGGGGAACTCAGAAATTGCCATCTAAACAGGCCATAGAAGACCATGCTTTGGGAGTCTAATCACTCAGAAGTTAGAAGGAGAGTCTTATCCATGCTGTCTGCCATCCATGCAAAGACTGGGGGGTATGTCTGCTTTAGAGTCATTGGGTCATTTGCAGGAATAACTCGTTCGACTTGTAACTTAACTTAGAACTAAGTTTTATTTACTTACCCTTTCTATAATACATAACTGAGTCCAGTGAGAACAGGCTGAGGTCTCTACTAGACGAAAAATATTTGGGGCTGTTAGACTGGTGGAAAGTCAGAACTGCCATCCTTCACTATGTACTGCCTCTTAGTATGTCAAAACCCATTTGGATTGGTGCTATAAAGCAAATGTTTCATTCAAGTGACTTATGGCCTCAGACAAGGAGCACTTGTTTCACGAAAATGAGAAGGGCGGTATGTTTCACGAAAACAAAAATTATGCAACATCAGGCACAAATGTATTCAGCTTTGCCAACTAAATGAATCTCTGCAGGGAAATGTAAATACAGAAGCCATTAAAGGCTAGTCAATGTACTTTTTACGTCTCTAAACAATAACACTGAGCAGATCAGTAACAGAGCCCTTCATAATTTGCAGTCTCTGCAGAAACAAAGAACTTCTGTTGTATTTATTATCAGATAGCAGCATTCCTGTCTTGAAATCCAAATACAACAGAAATTCCACTGCCCTATGCAGTTATTTTGGTCATGAATAGGGGCTCTGTTTAAGATCAGCAGGGCACATACACCTAGGAGGACACTACGCTTCTGAAAGTTAACTAAGAAACTGTTGACTCAGACTCTGCTGATGAGCATCTCGTGGCTTCAGGCTCCAAATCTCTCCATTTTCTTTTTTATTTTTTCTTCAGCAGAGTTCATTTAATTTGTAATATATCCAGAGGTTTACTGTGTCCTCAAGTATGACAGCACACATGTAATAAATAATACAGTGTTATTGATAACTTTCGCAAAAAATATTTTGCTTAGGAAGACAAAGGCATAAGTCCATTTCTTTAGGTTGGGTGTTTTAAGTAGGTATTGGTGGTGGTTACAGGTATTGTTGCAGAACAATCCAGCATTGCAATAAGTTATAGCCTTTTTAAAGAAGTTTCTGAATTCTGCTTGAAAATAAACACATGAAAAATCTAAATTGCAAATGAAACCATTCATTAAATATATTAACAAGTGAACCTTCTAACTCTATATGCAAATATATGCATATATATTTCTACATATATGAAAAATATCTGGTATCATCATTCAATGTAATAAAGCATCACAGAGATCAGATTGCTGTGCCATTGAAATTAAACTATTTTGGGATTTTTTTTTTGTAGAAGGAAACTGCAGAACAATGCCTACCTAGTCACTAAAGGTGAGTCTGAAGAATGGGGAGGTGAACAGAAAGATTCCCATGGAATCCAGCTAGCTTTGTCTCTGAGGCACTGAAACTGCAGTGAGCTTCGTGCACAGAGGAACCATCAACTTCCTGTGGCATACAGACCCTCCAACTCTCCTGCCAGAGAGAGGCCAGAAGACTGGCAAAGTACAGAACAGAGCTCCTCATTGCTGGCTAGAAGTGAGCCAGCTCAGGGCTGGATGTAGGATGACTATAGTCACATTAATCCTGACAGCCCACCTCTGGCATGCAGCTGGAAACCAGAACAACATTGCACATCCTCCTATGGACCTTCCATCCAAAACCCTCTTGACTCAGGCATCCCTATGTGTGTCTCTACTTCATGATGAAGACTTGCTTCCAATGAAGCAGTACTGCACAGAACCACTCTTGGAAGCTTGATTAGCTTTTTTGTTTGTTTTTTTTTACTTTCTGGTCTGACTAATCGACCAGTCCAAAAGACTGCTGCTCTGCCAATTTGTCCTGGCTAAGGATCTGATTCACTGATTCATTCTGTCTATAGCTCGTACTCCTGTGGCTCCCCAAAAGCCTAATGCCATTAGGATGACCTACATTTGTGGGTAAGAACTTGTAAAATTAGGACCTTACTTTACTGCTAAGGTTGTTCTTTGAACAAAATATTTGAATTTGTAAAATAATGCCTTCATATGGCTGTCAGAGTACATTTTTTCTCATATCATATTAATGATCTAGATTAATAAGACTTATTGTAGTGTCAAACTATGAAGACGAGAACGTTCTCTTAAACTATTAAACCAATTGATAAGTTTACCAAATTTGGAGAGAATGTTTCCCTCATGTATCTCCTTCAATATATCTCGGCTAAAATTTTTTCACTATTTCTAAGAAGGGAAAAAAACAGAAAAAAAAAAAAAAAAAAAAAATTAAGCAACTTGTTGATACCTGAAAAAAACCCTGATGTTTTTGGGTTGTGATTCTTTTCCCCCAAAGCTCTGGGTTTTTAGAAGTCAAGGCTCCCAAGTCTTGCCATCAACGACATAAATTAAAACCTTAACTACCGAACAACTAAAATTCGGTCCAAGATCCAAAGACACTACATAGGAAAACTACCAAAAGGCTGCAATAGAGAACGTGGCCTGTTTCCAGATTTTACTTTAAAGACTTCTTGGGTGTAATGCTTCTTACACTTCCATCATCTTCTGTGACAAAGTGACATCCATTTCATTCTTTGACAGAACTTCCATAGGTGCCCATCCTTGCAGAGGGATGCTGTGGATTCATGTGCAGAGAGGCCTGTTGACCCTCCTGGTGGGCTCTGGTTACTTATACAGGGGACGTCTACGTTAGAAGAAATTTACCAAAATGATCCCACATGCCAAAAATGCACATGCATTTACAGTATACAGATGTACAATACATGCACATTAGTATCCTGATATACAAATATTATTTATTTAACACAAGTAATAGCCTTAGGTTTCTAAATTAATGTGTCCTGGATCACTAACTTTGAGCAACATGAAATTTATCACATGACATATATATGAAAGCCAAAACAAAAAGCAATCATTTCTTTGAGGAAAAATTTCTCTCCATAACGTAACATTCACCTACACATTTTATGGAATAACTGTGTCACCTAAAGTTTTAAAAGGTGAATAAAGATTGACAGATACAGTTTGCTTCTACTCATAGAGAACAACGTACATGCATATTTTAAGTTTTATTTTCTCAGTTAACACTACTTTTTTCTGCAGATTATTTACTTTCTGTATTGCCACATTATTCTCTGACACTCTCAGAAGTAACACTCAGTAAAGGCAGGATTCTGAAGTCAACCCTATTGACTGCAGACAGTGCCCCATCTAAGTGGTAGGGTTGCAAACATTCCTTAATATGCCATCATTCTCCTGAAAGCTACACAGATTTCAAAGCCAAAATCTGGGACAATATTTTTGGTCTGTCTATTTCAGTTTTTATAGTATGCTCATTATTGTAATACCTGGGAATACAGAGATATATTCTGGAATGGGATGACAAAGGAAAAAGAAGAAAATGGTCTTCTTCCATCAGTTTCTCTCTTGCATAATGGAGAAGAAGAATCCACTTTAAAGTAGCAAGCAGGGTGGATCAAAACTTTTCTTATTACTTCCTCTTTTCTTCCTTTATGATTTTATCTTTTCTTGCCTCTTTCTCTTCCCCCACTTCCTTTCACAAATTGCATGCACTCCTACTTGCACTATGCTCTCACCCAATCTACACTTGCTTGCTCACAGTCATTTTATTTTCCTTGTATGTTCATTCTTTTCACCAAACAACAGCAGCTTCTTTGGGTCATCCCCTCCCAAGAGCTGCCAGCCCAGTCCATCTGACTCCCCAAATCTTTCTCTGCGTTACTGGATTTCTGTATACATATGCTTGCCTGATCACCCGTTATCTGACACCTTCTCCTTACAATGTAAATGCAGTCCATTTTTCCATGTAAAAGGTCTAAATACATGCTGAAAATCTTTAGTTTAGTCAGGTTTTCCCTCACCTGCCACCTTCATTCCAATCCAGTCTCCTCAGAACTGTTCCCGCTGGTTTAACTCAAATCCTTGTATATATAATCCTCCTTTCCTTGCCTTTCCTTGCCTTTCCTTGCCTTTCCTTGCCTTTCCTTGCCTTTCCTTGCCTTGCCTTGCCTCGCCTTGCCTCGCCTCGCCTTGCCTTGCCTTGCCTTGCCTCGCCTCGCCTCGCCTCGCCTCGCCTCGCCTCGCCTCGCCTCGCCTTGCCTTGCCTTGCCTTGCCTTGCCTTGCCTTGCCTTGCCTTGCCTTCCCTTGCCTTGCCTTCCCTTGCCTTGCCTTGCCTTCCCTTGCCTTGCCTTCCCTTGCCTTGCCTTGCCTTGCCTTGCCTTGCCTTCCCTTCCCTTCCCTTCCCTTCCCTTCCCTTCCCTTCCCTTCCCTTCCCTTCCCTTCCCTTCCCTTCCCTTCCCTTCCCTTCCCTTCCCTTCCCTTCCCTTCCCTTCCCTTCCCTTCCCTTCCCTTTCCATGATGCTGGGCTCATCACCATAACATTCAACAACCTTGTGGAGAACTAAAACGTGAATTATGTTTGCCACATTTATGTTTCCCCATAGGAAGTAAGCACACGCTGTAGAACTCATTCTGGTAAACTTTCTTCTTCTTCTTCTTTTAGGACTAAATTTCTGCTGGATATGGAGGAGAAGAAAAGAAAACCAGGAAGCAGAAAAACCAGGATATGTATAGCTGTAATTATACAAATTCACAAAACTCTGTGATTTGTTCCCCATAATCATAAGCTTGCTCTGTTGCAATTTTATTAATTTCCTGAGCCCCTGTTGATAGCCTACCCCAGCATTCCCCTCATAGCAGCTGTTGCTTTAGGAACTGAAACCATGCTGATACACTTCAGCATCTCTTGCTGTGCTACATCAGCTTTTAAAGTGCAGAGGCCTAGCTGTCACTGCATTTGTTGCTCAAGGACACTTCTGAAAGCAGTTCTTTTCCTTTTGCTGTGGTAACTGGCTCCTGGGTTTTCCTCCAGATCTTACTCCTGTCTCATTCAGAAGTTCCTAATGGACTGTGCAACACAGTATTTGGTAGACTGAAAGTGCTGTCCCTGAATAGACTTTATCTGGAAAAGAAACAGGAGACTACCTGAGCAGAACAAGCAACAGAGAGAATCTGGATGAAGGTACATGTATTTCCTAGTGATTTTTG
Organism: Opisthocomus hoazin; assembly: GCF_030867145.1. NCBI lineage: Eukaryota > Metazoa > Chordata > Aves > Opisthocomiformes > Opisthocomidae > Opisthocomus > Opisthocomus hoazin. The sequence goes on from NC_134421.1 coordinate 45,194,723, forward strand.
CTTCTAATGTTGATTTGTATTGGAAATATCTCAATAGCACAATAATCTGTGCTGTCCTGTTCTCCCTGACCAAAAGACATAGCTGTAGCAGGTTGGTGGTTTTTTATTTATTTCTTTATTGCCTGTAAGATCAGTCAGTACTAGTTTGGAGACTACATTTCCAATAAGCATGCTTAACCTCTCCATCACTTACTTTACTCTGTAAGGTTAGACTGTTTGGAGCTGCCACTGATGCCAGAGGAACCTCTAAGAACAGGGACTGCATGGAAGTCTTCTAAGTACAACAGCAGTATTGTCAGTAATTCTTCCTTTTTTTATTAAAACAAAAATTGTTAATGTGTGACAATAGGTGGGTTTTTTTTTTTAAAAAATAAGCCTTGGCAATGAATCACTGGCTCGTTTTCACTTTGTTTTGGTTTTGTCTTCCCAGGCTAGTCGTCAGCATTCTGCAAATAATTAACAGATACCTGGAAGCTGATGAATGTAAAACTTCATCAGCTCTTCCAATGAAGGTATCCTGCTACTTCCACAGAACAGAATGTATATCAGAACGTATATCAAAATTTATATCCAGCAGTTTCTCACACAGAGTTATTACATAGGACCTCATAACAAATTACTTACCATTGCAGGAATCAAAAGCAGTTACGGCTTCCTTGGTTGCTTTTCTTTTTTTTTTTCACACTCAGAAGTTAGAAAAGGCTGAGAGGGGATCTTATGAATGCTTGTAAATACCTTAAGGGTGGGTGTCAGGAGGATGGGGCCAGACTCTTTTCAGTGGTGCCCAGCGGCAGGACAAGGGGCAATGGGCACAAACTGAAGCAGAGGGAGTTCCATCTGAACACAAAGAAGAACCTCTTTTCTTTGAGGGTGATAAAGTACTGGAACAGGTTGCCCAGAGGGGCTGTGGATTCTCCTTCTCTGGAGATATTCAAAACCTACCTGGATGTGGCCCTGTGCAGCCTGCTGTAGATGAACCTGCTTTGGCAGGGGAGTTGGACTAGATGATCCCCAGAGGTCCCCTCGAACCCTTACCATTCGCTGATTCTGTGATTCTGTGGCATTTGGATTTTTTTGCCCTCACCAATTCGTATGTGCTTAGGGGATAGATGGGTGCTGTGTGGCTCACAGGAAAGGTGAAAGTAGAAGTACTCTTGGATTACTTGTTGTGTCGTTATCTGCTATGTGCAGGACAGGACTCTGGTACCCATATGGTTCTTGTCATGTCATACATTCTTCTTTAGATAGAAAGAAAAGAAAAATACACAATTTCATTTATTTTTCGTTGTCTTTCAACCTTACCTCACCCTGGATAGTTGTAGGGTTTTGTCCCCTCATAAAGACTGGAGAACAGTGATCAGACTCAGAAAAGGCAGATTTACATCACCACAAGACAAAAGCGTTAACCTCCCAGATGGCAAATATTCTGCTCCTACCTCAAAAAAAGCTTGAAAAAAGTTGTGCTATACTGCTGCTTTGCTGCCTGTTTTCAATATTGCATACATACCTAAGATTATAGAATCGTAGAATCATAGGATGGTTTGGATTGAAAGGGAACTCATAGATCACCTAGTTCCAACACCCCTGCCATGGACAAGGACACCTTTCACTAGATCAGTTTGCTCAAAGCCCCATCCAACCTGGCCTTGAACACTGCCAGGGAGGGGGCATCCACAACTTCTCTGGTAACCTGTTCCAGCATCTCACAACCCCCACAGAAAAGAATTTCTTCTTTATATCTGAAGCTATGTGTACTACCTTAACCTGATGTGCAAATCACCCTTTCAGCAACTATATTATTCTGTTCTCCAATGTAATTTTTTTTGAATTAACTAAATGGACTCCGATTAATGTTTGAATGGAAGATGGGAGAGCTTGTACACACTCATTTGGCAGTTATGTATATATGTTGGGCAGCATAAAAAGGCCAGTCAACTGGTAGATAGCACTAGGCTATCAACAGCATCACAAATAGCATCACAAATTAAATTCTACATTCTGAGCAGTTTCAGCTCTGATAATTGTTTTTGGATGACCTATATTTTAATGAATTTTTAGTTGCCTGTGATACTCCGCATATTTGTTTGTCTCCACTGAGAGTGCAATACTTCTACAGCCTCTTAAAATACTGACTAGGATACCAACAGCAAATTTAGGGACTTTAGTGGCTGTTGAGGTATTGTATGTTTCCATTTTTAAATGTAGCATCATGATATTACTATTTATAATTGTGGTGGTTAACTGATTAAAGAAACTAGAACTCCTTAGAAATACAGCTGAGAACTTCCAACTCATCTCCTAGCCTCAGTATTTGTCAAAGTAATTTGATGTCATCATGGAGAAAATTATTCAGGTCAATGTCAACAAAATAGTAAGCTACTAAATACAAAAATGGGCATATTCAGTTAAAGTGTTCAGACATTTTTGATACACTTTTGCATTCTACATGGTTTAGACCACAGCTGAACCAAAAGGCATGTTATTCCAGAATTCATATACATGTCCCACAAGCACTTTCAATTGTACAATATTTACATTTAAAAGAGACTAAGAAAGTTCATAAGTTTGCAACTGGCCCAAATTTTACATTCTTTCTGGTAGCAAGTTTTGCTGAAACCACTTAAAGTTAAAATGTAAATTTAAAGCTAAATTCCTTGGTCCTCCAATTCTCTCTAGACAGACAGCACTCACATGTAAGAAATGACTTCTACTCTGAAGTACTCTACTGCTATTGAAATAATGCTGCAAAGGATAGATTTGTATATATCAAAATGGGAAAATATATTAAGCACAACCACAGCAAGCAGGCACTTTACACACATGCACTCACACATAAATATCTGTAGGAAAGATAACCCAAAGGTGAAGAATGTCGACTTAATCTGAATATTCAAACTTTTGAGGCTTTAAAAAAAGAAAGGCTAGCTGTTAAAAAGACACCGACACTACCAATTTGCTTTACATTTTTCTAATGCCTCAAACTTGAATTGTTAACTGAGAACACAGTAATCAGAATTGTCCGCATTAAAATATCTAAATAATAGATATTATTATGGGAGTTTCTTACTTTCCCCTTTTGATACTTAGACAGAGCTTTTGCAGATGCCTGAGAGAAACAGCATAAGCTCACTTCCCTTTCTTTCTTTTTCCTTCTCTCTGGATACAGAATGCCTTTCTGTCTGTTCATCTTTGGTTTGAGTTCCACAGAGACTTCCTGTTGTGCCATGAACCAAACAGCAGAAGGAAATACATAAAGAATGAAGAAAAGAAAGCCAAAAAATGAGCAAGAGTAATTCTAGAATAATATAATTCTGTATTACATTGGACAGAAAAATTTCCTTTAACACTCAAAGAGAAAAAATTTCTCCTATAAACCTGTTTTTCTATGCAAAACTCTCTAACACCCAGCCAGATTTCTAGCTCTTAAAAGCTAGTTAGTCCTTATCCAAGTCTTTCAATACATGGTCATTGCCCTGCTGAAGGAGCAGGATGTGGTCCATAGGGTCATTGACTGTCCAAGTGGCCACACGGTGCAAAGCTGTTAAAAAGAAACTCCCAAAGCTCACTTGCATCTGCTTGGAAAGTTTGCATTTTGTTCATAAAGCACTGAATTTGCTAGTCAGATTTTTAATGAAGGTCAAGGAAAGAGCCTGGAAACAGGGTTTATGAAAGTGTTGTAAGGTTCATTATTGTCATTGTGCGGAAAAGGATAATTTCCCTAAGAGAAATGGTGACATATACATAATAAAGTCCCTGTCCCTGTCATGACAGCTCAAGAGCATGCCATCGTTACTACCTATGTCACACTGCAGGTGTGCCTGCCATGTGGGTGACAGCCGCTGACTTCTCTGATCAACACATAATTATCTCTGAATAAAAATGCACGTCGGAGTGGCTGGACATAATGGATTGAGGACCCAGGGCAAAACGTTCTCTGCCGCGTCCCGCAGCACCACCTGCGGGTGGGAGGGGGCCGAGGGGAGCCACGGGGGCCAGGGCAACCTTGAGCAACCAGCAGCGACTCGGCCACCCCGAGGTTATCGTGTTTATCCTTCCTGTCTTCTCTTGGATAGGAGAGGTCATTTGGTTAATGGTAGGATGTCCCTGATGGAAAAGGTCCTCCTGATCAGGGCTATTCTCCGCTGATCTAACCATATATCTCTCTCACAGCATCTGGATAGTTTCCATTTGCAGAGTCCCCTTCCCCCATAAGATAATAAATATCATATCACAAGGATGGCAGTGCTCCTTCATGGAACACTGACTGTTTATTAGAGGCAAAAAGTTTAAGAGAAATGCTAACAATGTTCATTAATGGCCTGCATCCAGGTTTAATGAGGCATGTCAATATGCGGACTGGGCAACATCAGTGGCATAATAGTGGTGGTAAATGGGAGTAATTGTATCCAATTGTACGGCACAGCTTCCAGGAATGAGCCCGAACTGCCAACTGACAATGACAGAGCAATTATGGGAAGGCAAGCGAGCTGTGTCAAATTAGCACTTGGTGAGAACTCATTTTTCAGAGATGTGCTTGCTCTACAACACCACAAGTGATAGCTACTTTATTGTGAGTGATAGGAAGACCAGCACTTAGACTGATGTTCTGATTTGTCAATAGCTGTATTTGAAAGCTTAGTGTCACAAATATATAGAGATATTCAGGAAGAGAAGCACACTGCTCATGATCCGAAGGATAAGAACGTTGCTGAGAAGGTCATCTGTCAGTGTGAGCTGTCAAAGAGAGATCACACTCTATGAAAAGGGAACATTCAGCCGACTTAAGTAATTACCTTTGACTGAGATTTGAAGATGTCTTCTTTTGTTGGCCTACATTGACTGCATAATTTATAATTTACTGCAATCAGTAAAGGGCCAGGAATTGTAACTAAGAAAATCCTTATTTTATTTCTCATAATTACATTTCTTTTTTGCTCCCTTAGTGCCTCGGCATGGAAAAGTAGAATGTTGATGAAATCTTTTGTAGTAACTCAGTCAAATCTGCTTTATCTTTTAACATCTCATACCCAAATCGGAAGGTTTGTTTTGGGGTTGTTTTTTTTTTTTTTTATGGCAGATATGAGCCATACCCTATGCCATCTTACAAAGCACACAACATTCCTAATGTGACTTTACATGCTTTGTAGGATTACCAGTTGAAAAGGATAATGGAATCATTCAATTTTGTCTTTCTAGTGAAGAATAAGGAAAAAAAAAAGATTTGGACTACTAAGCACTGAAATTGTAATCCACATCCTATTCGGAGACAGAGATCAGTTTGATATAGTTGTCAGAACTGCAGAGAGATAAGTATTGTAGCAAATATTTTACAACTTTGTGGATTAATAGAATTTTCATTGCTTGGTGTCTTTTTTTCACAGTAATCTAACTGGATCTATGTTTGAAAACTAATTTCTTAGCCTTTAATAATCTTAAAAACAAAAGATAATATATGACCAATTATGCTCTGGGGTATAGCAAGTATTACATTTTATTTTTTTATCATAATAGGAAAAAATATCTACTTACATTTTATTAACTAAAAATATAGCTTCTATTCTTATCAATGTAGCTTTAGAATTTTTATTTTCTCAGTAAAAAAAGTAATTTTGGAAACCTTTCTTTGATTTTCCTTATTCTACTTGCCACTGTGTGCTGTTTGGTGTATAAAACTTTCTGCTTCAAGCAGGGAAGTCAGTTTATTGGGAGTGGCTGAATGATTAATGTATTGTAACAAAAAGAGACCAGAGATTAGCGTGCCTTCTGGCCAAAACCTGTAGTTTAATTCCAGGTGTATTGATTAGCTGTAGAGTTATTGACAAAAGAATTAATTTAAGTACTTTAAGTCAATGTTACTTTAGTTGAAAACTCTACCTCTAGGCACAAGGAAATGCCAGTACAAAACTAGTCAATTAATATATTGTCAAAGTACTCACATGAAAAAGGCTTTATGTCTTCATATCTTAAATTTTAGGTAGGACTTTTTATGTCATGCTAATTTTCTAATATTCATCATAGAGTCATATTTAAAATTTGTAATTGTGGGTTTAGTGATGTTTGCTAATTATTTAATGTTGCCTCTGAACTTTAAAGATTCTTCTAAAATATACTTTGTTTTCTTTAGTTTGAATTCCAGTACCTGACATTATTTTAAATTATATGCCTTGCTGATTCTGAAACACATTTTTAATCATTATTTTTTTATGTTTCAGAATTCTTTAGGCCATTCAATTTCCCCCATTGTTGAAAGCTGTTTAATTCACAATGCCTTGAGTACAGTCCCGTCATCTATTCTATAGTGACTATACCACTTAATAATGGAATAGTGCATCAAAGTGCCACTTAGGTCTCAAATTGTTATGTATGACTGTCAAAGCGGTGAAAAAAGCAAAAAGAAAAAAAAGAAAAAAGGAAAAAAACCTTGATTTGTCTTTACTACTGAAATGTGAATTTGTCAGCCAGGTTTTGAAATCACAACAGCATTGCTTGCATCCCCAGCGAGATGTCGAAAACTTGACAGGTACATATTTTTTCAACTACAAGCACTTCTATAATGAAAACTAAATACACAAATCTTATTTTTTTCACTCTTGACAGATAGTTGTTGCCAATGGGATTTAGTGTTCAGGTTTGAGTTGTCAAGAGAAATAACCAATAAGCAATCCAAGTAGTCAGTATACAGATACTCAAAAGCAAAACGTCTGGCTTATGTGATATATTGGGAAGATTTGAGTGTATAATTAACTAACTGAGGAACCAAGGACACTTAATCTTTCCTCTAATGGCAAACTCAACCCATCACTGTCTCTCTCAGGGGGACAAACTGTAGCTTGTTTTCTGGTCACCAGGGCCTTTGGTTGTCATTTTACTCTTTCTTATTCATCATATACTTGAGTTCTGGCACTGTTCCTTTCATCACTACTCAGACACAGTAAGAATTAACAAGATAAACTGTGGTTCATTTCTGAAACTCTGTTCATCATCTTATGTATTTTTAAATTGGGGCTGTTTATCTGTCTGTCAAATCGGTGTCACAAAATTATCTGCTTTTCTCTCGGTGTACAGAAGAGAAATATGCATTTCAACATTTGTTGCCTGCATAAACATGGGTTTACAATCTGCACACCGGAAACCATTAAAAAACATCTTAAAAAATGCTCCAAGAGCAATCATTTACCTTTATCTGGTGGCTGTCATTTACATGGCACTACAATATCTGTGTGCACATGTACGTGTGCATGCATGCCCAGTATTTATGTGTATGGGAAAGGGTGAGAAAAAGCAGGATAATGGTAAGGGGGAGGCTCAGGAATGGGCTGTGAAGGAGGCCAGATGTGTTTTGCATTGAGCAGCTCCTCATCCCAAATCCCCACTGGGGTTCTCGGCACTAAGTAGGAGCGAGCCTGGAGCAGCAGGCAGTCCCAACAGGGAAATGTTGCTGAACTCAAGCTGTGCATAGAAGTGGCCGCATAGTCCCAGGTGTGAAAGCCCTCTTGCACTGCTTCCATATTCCCTGGGGAGCAAGGGGACCCTAATATGGCTGGAGCAAAGCAGGAGAAATTTCCATTTGCATAGGAAGCTCTCTGCTTGCAGAAAGGCAATGAAAATGGCTGCCCCGTATCATGCTTCAAGTAGAACATTTTTTTAAAAAGTAACTTTTAAGATACAGGTCATGAAAATGAAGAATGTAGCACAAGAGGAGCGCAGTATGTCCAACGCTTTCTGGGCCACATGCCAGGCTTGCTGACCAAGAATCAAGGGCATCCAACTGCTCTCCCTGGGTTGCTGATCTCTTCTGCGCATGCACAGATGTGGGACACCACACACAACTGATCCAGAAGTCCTCGGCCGCGTGTATGTCCTAAATGTACCTCTTATAAATATTCACATATTGGGGAGTGTAACATTGGTTTTGTAAACCTGTCACTACAATTATTATGCTTACTAAACTGCAGATTGTTTACTCAGCAAAATTACTGCTTGCCAGGAAGAAATTTTACAATGCTAGATAATACACAGAGAAACAGAAGAGATCTCAATAGAAAAACCCAGAATTTGCGGTACACAGGTAAACACAGGGATTAAGGTATGCATTGTGAGCAAGGAGAGTCAAAGTGAAGGCTGACATCACTTCCTTATTCTTCTTAAACCGCTACTGTCACTTGTGTACGGTAAATCTGTCTTAGTTCATGGATCATTGACATCATAGACCAAAACATTTAAGGTCGCTGGTATTAAAGTAGCTTGTGTGCTTATGCGTTATGGACTTCATCCTGGAAGGTGCTGGGTCCCTGCCAGCCAGCCTCAGCTGGAGCTCAGACTGCTCAATGGCTGGCAGGATTGGACCCCTAGCCTGTGTGGTAAAGACATTTGCCATTTTGCTTGAAAAAGATTGTTTTTGTGTAGTAAATCTGCTTTCTGAAGAGGAAAGCTGTGTCCTTCTTCAGGTTAAAATATTAAACAATTGTGAATGTCCATTTGTATCTGAAGAGTCGTTTGTGCCAAATGTTTTTTTTAGAACAAATAAATTATTGAGCTATCATGAGTAGCAAGAGAGAGCAGAAAAATAATTGAGACCACTCATTTCGATAGTCCTTTTTGATATGCACATTTGTAACATTAAAACATTAATTTTCTGCAGTTTAGCAAAATTTAAAAAAAGTTCATTAGTGCTATCCAAAAGGATGAAAGAGGATTATAATCTAATTACCGACAGATCTTTAATACAGTGGTAGAAGTGACTGATGTTATTACTCTAACACTGGAAAATTTACTGTAGATGCTTTTGAGTAATACTTGTCTGTTGAATGCAGGCACTTTCAAACATTAATTGTACCTGATAAAAAGCTCACACCGTGCCTGATATACATGTTATAGGTACTGTGTGTTGTCATCTGCAAATTTGGATAGCTCAAGGTTATATGACTGGGTTAATAGGATGAGATTCGTGGTTTAACACTCAGGCTGCTAACACATAGCCATAAAGATGCTGAATGAAATACAGCTGGCTGTCTCCTCCTAGCAGCAGTCTGCAGGCCTCTAGTGATTGTTTCAAAAGTTAGAGACTCTTAAACATCCTACATTTCAAAGTGTCTCATTTGTACAAAGCCTTATAAGTGAAATAGCATGGAAGAGACACCCACATGAAGGAAATCTGTGTTTAAATATTTATCTGATGGTTTTTATTTTAAAAAACATAATTTTTTGTACGAGAGAAAAAAGATAAGAGAATTATTTTCATGAAACAACTGATCTGTATCTAATCTGTAGAGACATATTAATATCAAAAATAGACTCTCTTAAATATCAGGCATAGCAAAGATTTCATAATGTATTTGATTAATCAAAACCCAAACGGAAAGTTCTGATCTTCCCAGATGCTGATAAGGCTTACAACTTGCTTCAGGGCATTATAAACCATGCAGTACCAAATGCTTGCACATATTTCACAACACACCAAGCTCTCAAATGTTTCCTCAAAAAAGATCCATCATTAAAATCTTACTGCTTCTTTTCACAGGCTGCGCTATACAGGCATAGTATCATGCACTAATTTCTGAAGAGACACTTCCCGTTTAATTCCTTTGTCTGCCAGGACAGCATGTTAGACACAGAACAGATACTAGGTGATGTTTTTTTAGCAACTGCAAAAAAGAAACAGGAGCAAGGATCCTCAGCCCTGCTTGTTGAATAGTTAGTGAGGCCTAAGGAGAAGGATACAAATAGTTTTATTGTGTGCTGCTTCAGTCCTGGATCCATTTTGGTCCAGCGTATTTTGCTGATTTAAACGACATTTCAGAATTATTTTAACTTGTATTAAAGACATGTCCACAGGCTACAGGTTATTCTCTGAGAAACAGAGAATATGACAGGTTATGTCTCTAAGACAGCGGAGAGAAGGCAGACATCAAGAAAGAAAAAATAGGGACTCTATTTCAACCAGAAATTGTATCCTTTGCATCACAAACTACCAGAAAAACAGAAGAGCACAGGAGTAAGCATGCTAACCAATGTTTATGTTGCTCAGTCGGAGCACAAGCAGTATTTTGTCATAGGTGCAATAGCATGAGATACTCAGCATCCATAATCTTCTTCCTGGAAGCACTCAGATTCTGTGGATGTTTTGTTGTTATTCTTTGCCACCCCTGCATATACCGAGTGAGGACTAATATTTCAGTGCCATACACACTTAGCAGTGGCAACATTTTGGAGGAGGGAGGGGAAAATGCAGGGGGTTATGAGTTGACCTGAAGAGGACAGATCAGTCCATCTTTCCACCATTTAATGCCAGGAATGAAAGAAACTGTCCAAAGACCTGCTCACATCACAACACTGAAGAAAAAAAAAATGTAGAAAATCAAAGTTTTTCTCCCTATTTGGCTTCTTCTTCTTTAAATATGGCATATAAGCCAGGGCTGCACATTGTAACAAGCTATAGCTAGTGCTCTGCGTCAATCATCTAAAGTATCGAGTCAGCTCTTTCTTAAAATTAGTAATGAATTTCTTTTAATTTTGATATTAATACGTGATATATTTTGACACTTCTCAAGAGGGGGAAATTTTCTTCCGTTACCAAGTTAACACCACAGGAATATTGAAGCCAAGGCTAAGTACACTGCCACTGTTGCCTTTGTCTTGGGTTTACTTGTTGCATACACCCCAAAATCAGCCTTTCTAAACATTTAACTGCCTAGACTGTATTAGTTTCATAATGAAAAAAAAAAAAAGAGAGAAAGAAAAGCTGGGGTAAAAAAGTCAGAAGCTCAAGGAGGAGCTCAAGCTTTCACAGACTGCCTTGTTCAAACATTATCAGAAATTGCTCACATCTTTGTCAATACCAATGGCATTGCAAACAGTTACAGTAAAAAAGTTACCATGTACACTGGAAGCAGAAGGTCAAGGGTGATATTTTAGCTAAAATGCTTTCTTCAAGCATGGACAAGTTAAAACAAGGTTCATGCATTCTTTCTTGTAAGCCCCTAGAGAGCCTGACAGGCAAAATACCGTTTCCCGCATTTTTAATTTTACTCATTACGGTTCACATGAATCTCTTGTTAACCCTTTCTTATGGCTCATTTTAGACAATGGAACAAAGCATTAGCATTTTTCAAGTATGAGAAAGACCAGTAAGAGGGGCAGGATGTACAATGCTGACTTTGAGCAGAGGGCTGGTGTCTGCCATGCCAAACTGTAAACAAGCAATATTGAAGGAGGCTTAGACTTCAATAGAAGTATTCAAAAGACTAAGAGTATCTCCTAGCTCTCTCGTCTGCTGACATCTTTCACTTCCTCACCCCACCTTTCTGTCCCTCTTCCAACCACATCTGACTTCATCCACAGACAAGAATGTGACTTTGGACTCAGGTTACCCTAAATGAAGTAAATAAATACAAGTCCAGTCACTACAGTTTGTTAGTAAATATGTAATTAATCATTCTGTGCCACACAGAATTATTGTCATTTCACGTCATTTCGCATGTCTCCTTCAACATACATTTTTATCTTTTTATAGTCCCCCTTCCTCACAGAGTTTTTCCTTTGTTTCCAGTGACTGATCTGGTTACCTTTGGGGATATTCTAAGTTCAGACTGAGTTTTACATTCTAACTTCAGATCTTACACACTGGAGATACGGGATTTCTGTAGCTCTTTGTACAGTTTTACCTGAGAGATTGGTGAATTCATCCTATATAGATGAAGAAAGCAGACTCACACTTCTAAAACAGTATTTTATATATATCAAAATATTATTCTGACAAGAAAGTCATAATGATCTAATGGAAGTTAAAATTAATGTTGAAAGTAGTGATCTGACGTTTAACAGGAGTGAGTGTAAAGAAACACAACACAAACCTTGACTGTTGTTCCCGATATATGCAAGTGACTTGCAATATCTATCAGCTGCTATATAAAATTGCCATTTAGAAGGAAAATGTAAGTGCAAAAATGCCAGAAAGATATGGGACATACCAGAAAATGCTGAACTGGGTCATCATTTCAAAACAGGAGTATTTGAGCAAGATGAAGAAAAATCTAGGATGCAGGGAAGGAAAGGAATGAAATGATGGAAAAAGGAGGATTTGGTTAGAGAAATTGGTTACATTCTAGAATAGGTGAAACAAAGAAAAATGTTTTCATTTTATGAGGTCAATAGAGGATAGTGCTGGTTATTTTATTTCATTTTATTACCGGTTACTTCATTGGAGGGGGGATATTTTCTTTTCGATAACAAGTGGTCCAATATGAAAAGACTTTTGACTTTTACTTTCAGTGATATAAGGACCAGTTCTTATTTACACCCATCCCTAATCAACCCCTACAGGAAAATTTAAGGATAAAATGCCATCAGTCCCTAGAACTCAGTCAGGTGGACAAAGGGTTACAGTTCATTAACTCAGCTGCAGTACGAGGCTGGTGTATTCACCTGTCTCTTCACATCTACCTTCCAGTTACTCGAACTCTTGTACTGAACTCACATGAAAGAATTATAAAGACAGGCACTACACATTAGGCGCCACCATAAGAAATGTTTTCAGACACACTAATATCTGAATAATGACGGCAGGAGGCTGCAGTGTTGTACAAACTGAAGTCACAACTCTGCTTCTGCAAGACCACTGAGCTGAAATGTTGTGATGACGGAGATGTTTGTTAATTAATCAAATTTCATCAGGGTTCTTACAGGAAATTCAAGGTACTTGTGTGAAATAATTTCCAAAACTTGAGGCTGAAGTCCTTGCTCCAGTTAAAACTAAAGTCTAATGAGTTTCAAAGGGGCCAGATTCCTCCACAACTGCTTGCAGACCTGCACCCAGGCATCGCCTCTAACTCCAAAAGAGGAAAGTTCTTTGTCCTAACCCCGAATAACCACGAGTCTGTTGAGTTGATCTGTGTTATCATGGGTATTATGGTGAGCAAGGTTAAGCCCTGCAAGACAGAAAAAAGGATCCCTAATCACATACACTAGTTTCTCTGGAAATATTTCTAAAAATTCAGGAAGGAAGAAAAACTGGCATGCACAGGTTTTCTCTCTTTCTTTTTCTTTCTTTTTCTTTCTTTTCCTTCCTTTTCCTTCCTTCCTTCCTTCCTTCCTTCCTTCCTTCCTTCCTTCCTTCCTTCCTTCCTTCCTTCCTTCCTTCCTTCCTTCCTTCCTTCCTTCCTTCCTTCCTTCCTTCCTTCCTTCCTTCCTTCCTTCCTTCCTTCCTTCCCTCCTCTGTCCTTTTCTTCCTTTTCTAATGGATACTGCATATATAGGTGTTGAAGAGACAAGAACAGTTTTAATTCCTGTAATGTTTCTATAATCAATGCTTTGTATCTGAACAAAAGTGTAAAGAAGGGCATAAATGCACTAAGCTGCATTTCAAAAATGACAATGTAATTGCTGGGACTGCCTATCTTACCTTGGCCTCAAGCATTTACCAGGATTCAAATTTATTTCAAACTGTTCTCCCAAGTCTGCCTAATTTTTTTTTTGTCCAAATAGCAGCAACTCACAGTTAGTGAACAAAGCTTCAAGATTTTTTTTTTTACTTACAGCTAAATTTAACTTTACCCATCCAATAAAAAAGAAATAAGGGAGCCTTTATTATCTCCCTGGATTTCTGGGTATGATACCACATCATAGAGAAGTGGTTATTAGAGACAATGGCCTACCAAGGTGAAGTTTGTAATAAAGCCTATTATGTGGTTTCACCATTGACACTAATGGAATGTAACAGTGATTTAGAATGATTTAATGGTTCCCAGGTTGTGCTCTAATAGTGCTCTTTATATTATGATGTATATCACAAAACCTAATGTGGCTGTTGTGATATATTGACAGTATTCATGCTGTTTCATTTTTTTAGGCGAATTTTAAAAACTGTCAAAGAAGAAAATTAATAGGCTGCAACTGCTTTATTTTCAAGAGGTCTGTTTTTTAAATGTATGTGCATAAATTTCTATTTGGTGCCACGCTTAAGCTAATAAATTCATTTGCATTTTTATTCCAAAGTCATAAAAGTGGAATGTGTGCATGCATGTATTTGTGTGTGTGTGTCTGTGTTTGAAGCCTTGCTTTGAAAAGATTGCACTGTCATCTCAAAATCTGTTTACAAAATGTTACTAATGGTTTCAAATACTCCTAAAAGAGGAGTGCAAAAGACAAGTTTTCTTTCCTCATAGGCTGCAAAGGACACTAATTTAAAAAGAGGGAGACAGCAAGGGGTAAGACTACAGATTCACTTAAGAAACATCCAGACCCTTAGGGGTCCAGGTGGCTTTCAGACGTGCACTGAAAGTCTGCAATTTAAATAAAAACACAATCATCCTGGAACAGACACAAAGGATGATGTATCAGAGCTGAGATACCTGCATTTTGAAATGGTTTTTGGGAGTCTCAGCAATGCCTGACCTATTAGCTATAACGCTTTTCTGGTTTCAAGTAGGTTAAGGAACAGCAGGAAACATCTTGCATTTCCTAAAAGTTTTTTCCCCTCCTCTTCTAATTTAAAAGCATACCTCGTGAAAGATCATCGCTCTAAAGATTATTGTTCTGAGCACCTCCCAGGCACTCCAGGCCTCTTGAGTGACAGGGAAATGGTCAATGGATTGAGGTAATGATGGTGAGTTGCCAGTGAAAAAATCCACAGGAAAACAGCTTCCTCCAAAAAAAGATCTTTCATACCTGGCTATATTTATTCTACGAATGTTAGAACAAAGGTCCCTGGCATTTTTTCTGATAAGTGTTTCCTTGCTTATTTGCACGTCATGTTTTTAGAACTGGTTTCCCATGCTTTCATGTTGAAATCAGTCACAGCTCCTTTAGAGGGCAAAAGAAAGGAGGGATCATGAAAACGTGATTCCTGCTATCTAGATTGCATCATCACACAATGCAAACGAAGTAGATCTTCTGAATCCACACTCAGGCTGAGAAGCTGTGGAAGATGTCGCCCACCTCTGCTCCCCCAGTCAAAATGAAGAAGGGGAAGGTTCAAGCGTCTTCCAGAGCACCAGGTAGGTGCTGCTGCGGCACTGCTTGCACTGCTGAGGTGGGCACAAATCCTTGTGGTTTATGGTGCACCTTCTTTTTGGGGTTGTAAAGGAGAGTGATTAATTTAAACCACCCAACTGAATTTACCCCAGATGAAGCTTTCCTTGGGTGCTCACGCTGATGTAAGTGCTATCACTTAAGAGGGAGAGAGACAATGCAATCTGGGAGGAAAAGTGGTATGAGCAAGTGCTCAGAAAGAACACGGGTAGTGGTGAGCCAAGTATTTGATCTGTCACTGCCATGTCGAGAGCTCCCCAAGCAAAAAGGGAACTTGTTCTTGTGGGACCCTGCAAAGAGCCATATGACTGATTTGCCAAACTGTAGGCTATAGCCATTCACATGGCACTGACACTCACTAATTCCTCTGTTACCAGGCAGTAACACAACATTTTTGTCATATCCCACTTCAGGTTAGCCTGCTTGTAGACTTTTATTTTTTCCCTATGAAAACATCAGCTTGTGATAAAGCCGCCTGTGAAGAGATCTGCTGGAACACAGCCAGCCGTCTCCTGATGGGATCACAGTTTGTGTTGCATGTGCTTCCACCACTGTGGCTGGGGAATTCAGTCAGCACAAAAGGACAATTTTCCTCTTTCTCCAATTCACCCCCTAAAACTGTCCACAAAACCATAATTTTTCAAGTGTAAAGGGTATGTACAGGCTGGAAAATGGTTTTATAAATAGAACCTTGCATTAAATAATGACTTTGGGCCACTGAACTGAGAGAGGACAGGCAGAATTTTGGAGAAAGTCATTTGTTTCTGACACTGAAGTTCTTTCAAAGTTATAAGCAAGATATTTCTCAGGAGATGTTCTCTCTCTGTTTCCTTTTTGTATTGTGTTATCCCTGTGGAGAGCTTTGTGGAATCATACAGAACAAAATTAGGCAAAGTGCCTGTTATATAACTTTCCATTTCTCTAAAAATAATGGTAGCATCACTGCCATCTGAGCTTCTCCCTTCCCAAAGTTTATGTACAGTACATGGAAAGTGGGCATGGGAAATAGTGAAGATTGTATAACGAAATATAAAGATCCTTTTTAGAGCAATGCATTGAAATTTGCATAATTATTATCCCATTTTGACTTTTTAACTTTAGAGAATTTATGTGGGTCGGTTTTCCCTGTTTTAATTAGCAAAATCAAAATAACAAAAAATGGCAATTTCCTTCTTTCAAGCTCAAGTGGACTACTCAGCCTGTAGCAATAATTATATTTTTCAAATGTGAGGTGCCTAATTTAAAATACAAGATTCCCAGAAGTTGCAGAAGTTTTAGGGACAAGAAGTGACAGAAGCAAGTAAGCCTTTTGTTCTTACTGCTTCCCAGATGGAAGTCCTCTCAGCATCTAAACTTTGTAGGAATCGTGTCACTCATGTAAATAAATTTCTGTGTCAATATTATTTATTGTAAAATACTTTACCCACTGGGGTAAATGAAGAGCAAGGCTTTACTAATCAGATTACTAGCACACTTATTCTAATTTATACCTTCCATGGTTAGCCTTTAAGCCACAGCTGACCTCTTATTTTTTATATTAACTGGAAACAATTCATCAAGTGAGTTACCCCTCTCCTTTCAAATCCACTTGTATTACTAAAAGGTTGAGTAAAGACCTCTGGGGAACAAGGGCAATTTTTGACATGGATCTCAACAGATTAAACTATGCAGGGACAATATAGAATACATTGGAGCAATAACATTATCACATCATAGCCTGATTGAGAGGCATTTCCTTGCATTTTTGTCCTTTTACCATAAGCCAATAGTAGCCACAGGCATTTGACTGGAGAGCCGGGAGGATTGACAGGCCTGGCAGTCATTACACGCTGGATTGAATACTAGATTACTCCAAAGTGGCTCAGGGTCAAGGATCAGTGTGTTCCCTTTTGGCACTAAATGACTTTAATATCCTTACTGTATTAGTCAATTACTTTAAAGCTGCTGCTCTCTGAGCTCTCTCTGCCCCCCTGCAGTTTACTATGGACATTTGAATTGCTCCCATACTTAACCCACACATCTGCTTTTAGCTGTCAAAAGAATAGCGCTACCACTGGAGCTACTGACAATGCAAAATGAACAGAGATACTTGCTGTCAGTGTCAAGTGGCACTTTCTTTCCATTGTTTGTTTTAAACAACTCCTAAATAGCTCCACAGTGAAGCTGTTCCTAATTCAGGAAAAGCCTGGTCTCTTTGCAGCCTACTTTTAATCTCATCTCAACTTGACCAAAACAAGCTGGAGTACATTATGCTGTCCTCCCAGTTAATTGTTTTGGGGAAAAAAAGTGTTGTCCAAAGAGCTAAAGTACTGTGGTAAGACACAAAAAGAAGGGTCACTTTAAACTCTTGCTTAAATTTCACAACGGTCACTGTGACTACAGCAAATTACACTGCACTTCTGAATTTATTGGTGCAACACAGTGAAGAATTTTATATCATGGCCACTGAACATTAAAAGGTCTGGCTTGGCTTGGTGTTAAACCAACATGTCTCCATTAAATATGAGCAGAACTGATCTCAATTTTAAAACTGCTTGAAAGTCATGCCTTTAGTGTTTTAGCGAAAGTGATATCACTGCACATGAAAGCACATCTGCGCCATGGGGCCCGACTTGTGTGTGGTGATGTCATTGGGCTAAAAAAGCAGCTCAGGACTTCACAGCTAGATACATACAGAAATAATTTTCTCTTACGAATATACCTGTTTTCATCTGCGTGAGGACAAATGCACTATGTTTTACTGGAATAGCTGTCAACTGTGTAGTTTGGTGAGCCCATGTGTACACCACTTGCATGTAGGCAGTCACACCTTTTTCCTCGTTTCGTACTAACTTTCAATGTAGGTATAAGGACTGGTTGTTTTGCTGTTCTTCTAAAAAACACAACCAGTGTTTTATGAGGAATAACACCACGCACACTGCTGTGTGCATCAAATTGATCTACTTTGTGGACACTCCAAGAAGGATCTGTCATGTCAATGTTACCTTACTTATCCTTCAGAGAACAGTAAAATATCCTAAAGAACAAGGGCTTCAGATTCTTCATTTACTGCATGAAAAAAAAGCAAATTTTGACGCATTTGGACATACATGGTAGATGTAACACAGGTCATTACTTTTGGGAACTCTAAAAGATCTGAAATCCAGGCTGTCTGATACATTTACCAGGGAAGCATCCACTCAGACATGTTTGCTGATGACAGGGCCAAATGAAAAACTAATCCACTCTGCACCATAGGATCCTGGAGGGCTTAGGTGGTATCAGAAACATTCTAGCTCATGGCTTCAACAGTCTTTCCATTTCACTTGAAATTAAATTTGCTGTGTTGGGAAGCAGATGAAACAACATTTTAAATAAAATACTCAGTCTCTAAGTGCCTGTCCATGCTGTTCAGGACCTTAGCAGATAATACATACATTTTAAGTAACAGAGCACTAATCAAAATGCAGTAATATCATCAATGTTGAAATATATGCACATTTGTATACCTTTCAATATAAAAAAAAATTTATATGATCAATTCTGTGTTTTGCCATTTCAAGTAGATATTACATGTGTTCCTTCTCCAGGAAGGCAGACAGACATGTGGACAGTAATACATATTTCGTTTGCAGTGTGCCTCAGCTCAGCGGCTAAGCATAATGAATGGTGCCTTGGGGAATGCTCTGAATAATTGTGCTAATTTAAAATTTAGTCAGCAAAGAACCTTAAAAAACTTGGTACCTCTTGGTAATGATGCATCATTAGCACTTTTCATTCATTTATATTTTGTTGTGTTTAGGGATTTGGGTATTCAGGAGAAGAAAGGTAGGCTGACAAGAGAGTGATTGAATCAGCCCCCTTGATACCTGGCAGTGACAGAAGGTGAAGTACTGTAGCTGCAGTTGACAACTACTTTAATATGAGCCACTCATAAATATTTACAATTCAGAAGTCAATGATGAGCTTGTGTATAGCACATAAATAATACCATAAGTATTTGGCATATCTATTTGGAGCCTGATCATTAGTTTGGAGATAGCTTAGTGTTAAAGAGTTACGGAAACATTTTTAATTAAAAGAGCTTCATTTTAGACCGCAGTGCACAGCTTTGAAGAAAATAATATACATGAAACTGATGAGTTCACACTTCTAGAAAACCGTCATTCTGAAGAACCGTTCTCACCTTAATCATGGGAGTAAAACATCCAACTTCAGGGCAATAACATATGTGAGTAAGATTAATAGGAACTGGCTCTTGATGATTTATTTGGCACAGATACCACAGCACTTAACATATGGCCTTTTTGCAGCATGACGATAAGCATATTGGAATCTAGTCGTAAAATGGTGAGTCCTATTTACTGCACAAGATATAGTTTTGTTGGGAATATAATCCTTTTGTTTAGGAATTCTACTAATAAGTTGATTTTGCAGGCTAAATGGGACACCTCAGGTGCATGATTTTGATTTGACTGCAATAAAAGATCAAGCTCTCACCAGGCTGACGGGTTGAAAATGAAGCACCTATTGACCGACAGATTTCAATATTTTTTGTTCAAGACAGTCAATTACATGCAAACATTTTTTTGTTCCTCATTTTAAATGTACACTGTTCATAAGCGGAGAGAGAAAAACCAAACAGCCCCATACTACATAAAACAAAATTAAATAAAATCAAAAAGCTTACAGAGAATGCATACCCTTTTTCTGAAAAACTAAAATATCTCTGCTTTCCTGAACTACTTTAGGCAGAGTAATTATCTGTAGCTTCTGTCTCTTAAATAAAAGTGCAAGGTGCAGAGATGAGTGCTAAATACATCAGGAGTGAAAACTAAATTGGAATGTTCTGGAGCACATGCATGGATACATAAAAAGATAAACTAATCTTCTGCACAGGTAAAACATATAAAAACTTGTTACATTTGTTTGTCTAATCCTCATGTTTTCTGGATTTTGTCGTCACTACTTTTTTTTAACAGAACAATGAGATTTTAAATGACGTTTGGGGATGGATATTCCTTTCTTTCCACCCTGGTGGGTAATGAGGAAGACAACACCTCCAGCCATTATCCCTTCGAGTGCTGAGTGGGAGTGCAGTTAACTTTGATAGCACAGAAGTAAGTACATTTTTTATTGCATAGAGAAAAAAATGTCGAGAATAACCTATTCAGTTTAACATTTTCACAGAGTAATTACACATAAAATTAGATAACCATCAAACTTTTTAGCTACTTTTCCCCATCATATTAACTGAATACATACACATTTCATCTTTAAGCACAGAAAAATTATTTTAACCTGACAATACCCACAGAAACAATCTAGGGTGTTTTTTCACTTTTTACTTGTTGATAATTTTAGATTTGGCTCTCAAACTATCATTAATTTTTTGATACTAGTGTAGAAAATCAATCTGCAATGTCTCTCCCGTGTTTGTACAATGCAATCGTTCATTACTGCAATTTCAAATATCAAAAAAAGTGTCTGTTTTCTGTTTAATTTGTATGCTCTTTTGTAATAGGATTGTCAGAGTCTTCTTGTCATAGATCATCCTCAGGTATGTAAACAGCATGCGAACTTACTTTCAATGATCGACAATCTCGTAATTTTCTCTCATAAAATGACAAATACAAATCAAGGAGCTAAAGCATGGAAAGTAACATATTTTGGTCTTGTGACTAACGGTAACCTGGTGCTATTGAATTACTGAACTGTGTCTGAGAACTAATGAGAAAAATTTCCCAGGGGAATCTTTATCCAATGCACTTGGAGAGCACCTTGGGGACTCATTCTGTGTCTGTCACCTTTCCCGTCTCATTGACACTCAGCTTTTTTACCACCATTACACTGTGCAACCATTTCACTTTACACCTCACAATTAGAATATTAAAAGGAGAGAATACTACACTACTTGCTCCAGATAGCAGAGTTGTTTTTGACACTTAAAATAGAAATTGTCACTGAAATATCACAAGGACATGACTGTCTCCAGATCCAGAGCTCCAGCAGAACATTTTAAAGCTCAGAGCTGTATTATTTTGCAGCTAATGATATCTTTTATCATATTTCTTAAATGGCTTGTTTCTTAATTTCTTAATTAACAATGAAACACTTAAGGATATGCCATGCCACGTAGACCACACAAATGATTTCTCTCAGGTAAAATTTGCTCCTGTCATAGCAGTGGGGACTGAGTCACTGGTATTGATTATACAATGATGAGTATTTAAATGAAGGAATAGAAATGTCGTTAGCAAAAATGTAGCATTTCACAAGTGATTGATAAATACTTGGTGAATACTTGTGAAGTCTGAAAACACAAGGAAAAACTTTCAGTGACTGTAAATGGCTTTAGCTTCATTGACTTAAGAAGAACACTGCTGATCTCTCTCAGTGAGCATTTGTCTCATATATCTTACATCTATATTTAGAAGAGCTTTGGTACATCCCATTAGGGCCAAAAACCCGCCTTCCTCTGAAAAGCTTCTCACTGAAGTGCACAGAACTACTCTCATGAGTAAGAGCAGGGAGGATTTAGCCTCAGGGAATACAAGTTAAAAAAAAAAGTTTGAAAAAATCCAACTACATTTTTTAAACTTAAAAAGTGCTCTAATTTAACCTGCTTGGTGAGTTCAGAGAGAAGCTAATTAAAGCCAATGGAGAATTTTAAAAATGAAGGGAAAAAAAACAAATTAGGGCAGCAGGGGGAAAATAAGTTTTCTAATGATATATAATGAGGATATCCTCTGCATAGTGCAGCAAATGTTCACCTTTTCTATGATATCAAGAGTGTGATGATTTCTGCTGTGTGGCCCAGGATGCTACACATAGAGCTGCATGTACCCATCGCACAAGTATTTGATTTTATTAAAGAGTTCTAGTTAGCCAAATGTCCATGGGGGTCACACACTGTGTTTGTGTAGAGACTGAGAAGTATTGAATATAGTTGACTGTTGATTATATTAACAGCATTTGTTGCCTCCATTGACTTTTTTTTGTCACTTTGTTTTGTTTGCAGATTCTCAAGCTTCTCTTGTAAGTGGGGAGGTGTGGGAAGAGGAGATTAATTTGGCAAGTAATAGGAAGAAGTAAGGCTATATGTCGAGTTTCGTTTTGCCTTCTGACAAAGATCTTTCCAGGGAACTGGAGAAAGTGTGCTCTCATTCTATCTGTTCTTCCGAAGCCAGTGGGATTTCTGCTACAGACTCCCCGAGGACAGGGTGAATGTGATATCTTCTTCAGTAGTGGGCAGGCACTGGTGTGTTAGGGTAGATCTACTATTTCTTGAAAACGTTTGAGTGTACCTGTCCCAGCATTGCAACACCAACACTTCAGTCTTTCACTGTTGACTCAGCAAATATACTTTGCTCCAAATGAAATAAAGATGAACTCTTGGGGATGTAGATATTCTAGAGGATTCTGTCCCCTCCCCATGAATCCTGAGTTTCAGAGGAGGGGTAAGGGACAACTGGAAGATTGATTTAAAAATTACGGTGTTACTGATAATATTTAGGGAAAGAAAAAGACCTGAAAAAAAACTCTGACAGGAATTATCAGTCCTCTGGTGTTTGATGTAAGCCATTGATGGTGTGAGAAATACAGCAGTGATGATGAATAGGGAAATAAGGTCTTGATGTTCTCTTCTACAGTTACTCTGAACCTACTGAAAATGCAAATGTTTTAAGTCTCACCTGTTTTACAGGACTGAGTTTAATTAATTATACCCAGGAACAGTCATGCATGTCTTTGCAAAGTGAGGACGAAGCACTTCTGCTCAGATGATCTCCTTCATCACCACTCTGCATCCATTCTGCACAGGGGGAAATAAAAGAATAAGAAGCAAGGTTGTGAGGTTAAGATCTATATTACCAGATCTAGCCCATTCACCTTTAACTTTCTTGCTTGAATTTCAAGTCACTGTAACCTACCCCAGGTTCAGACCACAATTCCTTTATCTATGCTGTTGCTTTACCTGGTCTGAGATCTATCATGCATCAACAGAATGTTAAAGAAGCTAGTTTACAATTGTTTTAGAAAAGTTGTTTGTGCTTTTCACTCCAATGCACATAGTCTTCAAAAACAAACGTCTATGTATTGGTCTGTTTAAGATTCCTCTACTACTTCAATATGTTGATATAAGTGAAAACTGTGAGGGTTTTTTTTAAAACATTCACATATAGTTTACACATTCCTGTCTCCTCTTCTCAGTGGCAAAATAAAAATCTTTTGAAAATATATAGGGGAAACACTCTATGTCATTACTTACAATATGAGGAGATCAGACCGGTCAGCCTTAACTCCATTCCAGGAAAGGTGACAGAGCAAATCATTTTGGAGGTCATCATTAAACAAGTGGAGGAAAAGCAGATTATCAGGAGTAGTCAACATGGATTCACCAAGGGGAAATCATGCTTGACCAATCTGATAGCTTTCTAGGATGGCATAACTGGCTGAGTAGATGAGGGGAGAGCAGTGGATGTTGTCTACCTTGACTTCAGCAATGCTTTTGATGCTGTCTCCCATAACATCATCATAGGGAAGCTAAGGAAGTGTGGGCTAGAGTGGTCAGTGAGGTGGACTGAGAACTGGTTGAATGGCAGAGGTCAGAGGGTTTTTCTCAGCAGTGCTGAGTCTAGTTGGAGGCCTGTAACAAGTGGTGTCCCTCAGGGGTCAGTACTTGGCCCAGTCTTATTGAACTTATTCATCAATGACCTGGATGAAGAGTTAGAGTGTACCCTCAGCAAGTTTTACCCCATGCACCAGTACAGGCTTGGGGTGGACCTGCTGGAGAGCAGCTCTGTGGAGAGGGACCTGGGAGTGCTGGTGGACGACAAACTGACCATGAGCCAGCAGTGTGCCCTGGCTGCCAAGAAGTCCAGTGGCATCCTGGGGTGGATTAAGAGGAGTGTGGCCAGCAGGTCGAGGGAGGGTCTCCTCCCCCTCTACTCTGCCCTAGTGAGGCTCCATCTGGAGTACTCTGTCCAGTTCTGGGCTCCCCACTTCAAGAAAGATGAGGAGCTACTGGAGAGAGTCCAGCAGAGGGCTACGAGGATGGTGAGGGGACTGGAGCATCTCTCCTACAAGGAGAGGCTGAGGGAGCTGGGCTTGCTCAGCCTGAAGAAGAGAAGGCTGCGAGGGGACCTTATAAATGCTTATAAATATCTCAAGGGTAGGTGTCAGGAGGATGGGGCCAAACTCTTTTCAGTGGTGCACAGTGACAGGACAAGGGGCAACGGGCACAAATTGAAGAATAGAAAGTTCCAGCTGAACATGAGGAAGAACTTCTTCCCTCTGAGGGTGACGGAGCACTAGAACAGGCTGCCCAGGGAAGTTGTGGAGTCTCCTTCTCTGGAGATATTCAAGACCCGCCTGGACAAGGTCCTCTACAGCCTACTGTAGGTGACCTTGCTTCAGCAGGAGGGTTGGACTAGATGACCCATAGAGGTCCCTTCCAACCCCGAACATTTTCTGATTCTGTGTGATTCTGTGAAATAGGTTGTGAACTGCATTTTTTTGTCTTGCTCAGAAAGATAATTATGAATGTGGCAAAGAAAGAAATCCTTAGACTCGGTTTTGCAAGAACCACATGAAGCAGGTACTTGATTCAGTGTCATGCTAGTGCTGCTATGGGCAACAAGCTGTTTCAGTAGAAGCTGGGATTTAATAAACACTTGGACTTTTGCTGTGTGACCCCCTCCCACCCATTGAATTTCTTACAACTGGCTCTTATCACCTTCTCAGGGATAGTTTTTGACTGGGAGTTGATGAGGCTGCATTAAATCTTCCTGACACTTTGGATACCCAAACCCATGACTTACTCATGCAGCAGAACGCTATAAGAAAAACCTGATGGCAACTAACACATATGTGAGCACTACTAATTTAATGAATCTTTATTAGTACAACAATGTAGCTGTGCAGAGACAGTAAGTGAAATTAGACACATTTCACCATTTATCATTTTATTTGTCACCTTGGACTTAAGCAGGAATCAACACTATTTAATTTCTATGTAATTGTATATATGCATAGATAGATAAATGTGCACTTCTGAATGGGTCGCTTAAAGCCAAGAAAGTTCATATGTAATCCTCCCACTGCCACAGATCTGTGTGCAATTTTCTTTAAGTTCAAGTAGAGATGCATAAATAGAAGCAGTAGAGCATCTGACCCATCACTCATATTCAGGATGATTTCTCTGGTTCAGATGTTTTTGCTAAAATTACTCCGTTTTGAGCTATCCACATTTTCTTTTGAGAAAGTGTGAAGGCATAAAGATATGAAGATCTGCATTACATGAATGTCCATTGGGAAAGAAAAAAAATGAATGCAGAACCACTTTCAACATCTCAGTGTCCGCCTTGCAAAATAACGTTATGGTGGACAGCTGAGACAAGAATACACCCTGTGTATTGATGAGACACAAAGTTCACCCTGGACTTCTGCAAACTTCTGCAAGAAAAATATTTTATTATAAACATCTTTTTTTCAGGAGTGGGAATTTTGTGACGTGGGTATCATGTATCTGCTTTTGCCTGCTTAAGTGGTGTGCTTTGAAGGAAGCAAATGATATATGCTAAGCCCAACGGTTGTCTCTCAAAATCTTTCTCTGCGGACCCCAAGGTCATTTCTGAACATTTGCTTATTCTTCAATATACGATTGAGAATGTGCAGTGAAACACTAATGTAACTGCTTTTTAGTGCTGCAAGTGGGTAGGTCATGAAAAACTGGCCAATAGGGTAAATAAAATTAATACAGTATTGTTCAAGGGCCTGATTAGCACTATTTATCTGTCACTCCCTTTCAGTTCTGGAGATTTCACTGCACCAAGCTTGGAGTTTAACATTTGCTGTTTGGATCATTCATCCTGGTCTAGTTTGTCACAAACGTCTAAAAGTTCTGCTCTAAATGACTTTGATGGTGTCAGTTCCGTCAGCGCCAAAGCAAATGCAGAGTATATGTTTACAGTCTCCTTTTTATACAAGTCTGGGGCAGAAGAGCTATTGAAGCAAATTACTTCTCACCCACACAGAGGGTATTCCTTCAATGTCACAGCAGAGGTCACTGACAGGGCAACACACAAAAGACAGCTTCCGAAGAGTGCGCTCAGGTTTTCCATAATGCCCATCCAACTTCTCTCCAACACTCTCAAGAAAAATATATTTAACCCTTTTATAATTAACAAGTGCAAATGCAAAAATATGTCTGTAAAACTTTTAAAATCTGCAACAGCATATGAGGTTGGCAGCTCTAACCTTCACATGCCATAGTAGTCCCATAGCTATGGTAAGAGCCAGAAAGATACATCATTTTTGCGTTTTAACAACAAACATTTGTGACTGTTAATCTATTCAGTGAAGCTATATAATTTCTTGTTGATGTTGCTATACTGACCTCTGCAGGCTCTGGAAGTTTGGAACATTGTTTACCGCGGTGACTGCTCTGACCCAGTATGCAGCTAAACGAGAGCCTGTAGCACCAAAACTCATGAGGCTAACACCGTCATCTGAGACCTTTATTTCTTTTTAGTTCTAAATAACCAACCGTAAAAGAATTCAAAGTAATGGTTTGAAAGTAAGTGTTCAGAAATGATGTTCAGAAAATGTTATTTTAGGAAAAAGTAAATTAAGTGGAAAAATCAGTATTTAAATGGGTATCTTGCAGATCTGGTGTTTTATGGTATGATCTGGTTATTAGGAAATACAGCCATTTTACACAAAAAATAGTTTTCCTATTAATGACTGTGCAAAGCTTGTCTCTTAAAAAACAGAATTTCTGCTGTATATTTAATCCAGTTTGATACAGTCTGCTATTCTGCTCCTAGATCTAGCTAAACTAAAAGTTGCATAAGTTCATAATAGTTTTTTCAACTAGGGCAGACACACTAGTATGAATAGTGATACTTAAATGATGCAAAATTCCCAAGTTTCTGAGTTTCAGTATATTGAATTAAATTAATTTCATAGATACAGTATAATATATGCATTAATTTTGCCTGGGTTATTTTCTGTTAAATACTTACTGCCTTTCTGGAGTTAAGTGTGTTCCTTATATTTGTCCATGTCCAAATACAATTTTTCAATTAGGGTCTGACACTTCTTTTATACATATATATCATTTTTGTAACTTATAGTCATGTTTGGCTGACATACAGAGCTATGCCCTATACCTTGTTTATCTTAGAAACAAAGACCCTCTGAACTGCAGCTCTGTTTATAACTATTTGTGGTTTAACAAATGACAAAATACAGAAGACTTAAAAATCTTGGTCTGGAAAAAATATCTCAGTCTGGCTTATGTTTTCATCTACTTTCCCCACATTTATTGATTTTGTTAACTGTTTCAGCCATTCACTGTACACTTCTCTGACCACATCGTATTTATGTTGTATGCAGGTAACTGACATCTGAAGCAAAACAAAACATACAGGATGAAGTCCTGGCTCCTCTGAAAGCTCCCATTGACTTTAGGAGAGCCAAGAATTTTCCCATTGCATTTTTGTGTTTCTTGCTTCATCTTCAGAATTAAATTCTCTCCTGGACAAATTAAAAGTTTATCTGATTAATCTTATTCTGTAATAGACTGACTGGTTACACTCTGAGACATCTAGGCATATGGACATTCCCTTCTCCACTATGTGTTGAAAAAACTGTGCATTTTGGGATGGATTATCACTCACACTGGATTAAATTTTCTGTAATCCAGTACTGGCAATTGAGAGTTGCCAAAAACTGGCTATAACAGAGAATGTTTGGTGGAAGAGGAAAATACACATGGGAAGCTGCAAGATACTTTAAATATTTATCTTCCAATAAATACTTGGCTTTCACTCCCTCAGTTTCATTTTTTCCAGTTTTTGGTGTTGTCAAAATAAATGATCTGAGATAACTGGATATTTTGTCTGAGAGAAGAAAGATTTTGAGATTACGATTCCATTTATCTGCTGCCATTTGCACTACCAAAGTCTCTGATTCATAATCTTATAACTAGTCCAAGTGCTGGTTGTCCTCTTGTGCTTTTCCTGGCATTCCTACCGGTGCTCAGAGCAGTGGATGGAGGGATAAATTTCTGTGCATTTACAGACTGCCTAACCCAACTGTTCTCATCCAGACCAAGACCAGTGTCAGCAAAGACACAAAAGTTTCTACAAAGCAAAATTCTGGGTGCTACCGTTGATGTGAGGTACCTTCAAAGACTACATAACTTACACTGTCCCCCGAGACGCATCCAGGACCACACCTAATGTTCTTCAGCCACAAAAGAGAGGTCAATCCATGCAACCAAACTAGGGCTAATCTGAAGAAAAAAATACATGCGTGTGTACAACGAAGAATTTAGGTCCTCAGAATCAACTGGTTTACTCTAGAGATCTGATCCTTTTGCACCATACTATTTGCTAATGTTAACATAGACATATTGTCTTGCTCAGTCACATACAAAATATTGACAGTTTGAGGCTAAACCCCCAATGTCTTAACCATCAGGGGCTAGCCAGTGAGAATGAGCAAAGGTAGACTCAATTGTGGTTACAGGCAAGTTTATATAGCCTGGCAAAGTAGGAAAGGACAACTGGAAGCGGAATGTGATTCCCCCTCTGCTCTTCCCGAAAGGAAATTCTAGATAATTGCAGGCAAAAGTGATACAACAGCAATGATGGTAATTGCCAGATCATTCCCATACTCCAACACATTTTCTACACTGCAGACTGAAGTTCTGAGGAACCTGAACTGGCTTTATGGACATGTTTAGGTTGTCATAAGGTGTAGTGCAGAGATGAAAGATCTAGGCTTTGATTTAGCAAGATGTGTTCTGGCTCTAGGACCCTACACCTGCATAACAGCTTTACAGCAATGACTGTTCCAGGTGCGCGGCTGGCCCAGGCACACAGCTTGCGTGCAGAGGGAGCTGCTTGCTGGAAGGCCTTGTGTCCACATCACAACAGGACATGTTAGAGGGCTGCTCCTGGGCATGGCTTCAGCTGCAGCTCCACCAAGAGGGAAACTTCTCAGTCTACTGGCAGTATCTCTAGTGCATATTGCAAGTGTCCAAGCATAAGTACAAACCAAGCTGGAACCAGACAAAATCTCCGCAGCACACTGATTTAATAACCTGGATTCACCCTAAGCACACATACCAGAACAGTTTAGCTATGGCAGCATAAATAACCGGAAGAGTTATGATGTGACGTTTTTTTCAAGAATGTTTCAGAACTGCTATATCATTCGGTATACAACTGACAAATTAACCTTGAATGTAGGCTGGAGAACCACTGAAACTGAAGATACGAGATATTTTTTTTTTACTACCAATTGCGTCTAGACCACATAGTAAACTTCAAAGCTCTACAGAAACAGAGCTCACTGTATTTGAAGCACAGCTCTTTGTGTGCTGATCCCAGATCACAGCACCTGGACAACTGATTTGAGCAGCTATTGAAGCCTTCTCCTGGCCATCAGTCTTGACTGTCCGGTGTCCATGTCAGGGCTATACTGTAATGTGAATAATCATTTATTGTTACATTCCTCCACTTTTCTGTTTTGATGGAAATTTGGGGCAGAATCATGGCCCCATTCTGTCAACGTAAAGACCATAGTTCTGCTTTTGCCCTTGAAGTTTCTAAATTGTGCTCATTTCTCTGTTGGATCTCTGCGGAAGCAGTTAAGCAGGATGTCAGCTCCTTTTTATTTTGCTAAGTGCAAGCCTTGCTATGTTTTGCTTGATCTTCCATCCATACTGTGACACGGAAAACTGAAGCTTGACCGTTGAGGAGTGCGGCAACACCCAGCCTTCCAGCAGGCCCCTCAGGGCGCTATGTCAGACGGTATTAGCAGAAGAACAAGAGCCAGCATCCCGACTGCACTGCTTGGACATGCATAACGGGATCACCCTGGAATCACAGAGTACTGTGTGTACAGCAAACTGTAAGCTCTCTTTAGTCCATGGTATAGCTTTCCACACATGTCCTTACAACTAAATTGTACTACAGTAGCTTTAAGAAGAAGCAGTAAAGCAGTAAAATAGCATTTTTGCCTATTTCCCCCATTAAATTCTATTTTCTGATAGGGGTGTAATTCTGTCAGTGTAGTGTCAGATACACCTCATTGTGTACTACTATTCCTACACAAAGATCCTTTAAGTTTCTTGATGTTATTGAGGTGGCAAACAATTGGTGTGTCTCGTATTGCAGATGAAATAGGGACTGTGCTCTGCCCCTCTTTGAAGCATCTATGGTGCTATTTATGTAATAGACTATATTTGGTACCTCATTACTGATATAAGCAGAATTGTCACCCATCAATTGCAAAGAGATTTTCCTTTGCATACCTCAGAGGCTGAACTTGATCCTGTGCTTCTGAGACATTGGGCATGAAGTGTTTTTCCACTGATGTTCTTTGATTTGCAAAAAACCTCACTAAAGCTTGTGTAGTGTGCAAATAGACTTTGCACTCTGCTGTAACTCTCAGTAATGGTATGCAGGCTACAATTTAAAGAGAACTATTAGCTTTCTGAGATGTTAAATTACTGCAGTGCATGCAATAATAATAATATGGGAAAAGACAGCACCCTAGTGGGTTGAAACAAAGAACACTGTGCAGCCCGATCATACACAGACTCTGTAACAACACTTCTTTTCCACACAAAAAAGTTCCTTCCTGGGGAGCATAGATGTTACACACTGACACTGTATTCTTCTTGCAAAATGGCCTTGATTCAGTGACGTAACTTATTCACATACGAGTCTCCAAGCAATTGAGTGATCTCACCTGAGAGACCAGCTGTTCACAAGCTCAAAGTCAGGCCCATCCTTCAGACTTTACCTGAACGTAGCCTCTGCAATTTAGCTGGCTTTCACATTTTCTGACACAAAGAGTTGGATCTACTTCAATTTCATTTATCAATTTTGGCTTCTTTTTTAAAACTTTTTTTACTTTTTAACTGATCTTGCTTGTGTATTAGATCCTCAAAGTAAAGTATCTAATGTAGTTTTTTTAGTTTAGCACTGTCGGTGCCAGGACATTTTTCTTTTTTTTAGCACAATTTACAACCAAGCTGACCACATTGAGCATCCCATTGTTTCACAAGTAGCTGAAAAGTGGAGTAGAAAGAAACCTACATTTTGCAAAATTCTCCTGTGCTTAATTAGACCAGGAAAAGAAGCTGAGTCCAGATTAAAACCAAGTTCAAAATTAAACATTTTAATGACAAAAGAAGAGAGAGACAAATAGCATAGTCTGGAAACATATTTCCAGGGTGATCTGACCCATTGGCACATAATGACTTGGAGTCTTGGCCATGCTGAACTTCTGTCTTTCATCTAAATACTGCTGGGGTGCTGCCGTATTTTCTTGAATTCCCTGTCTCACAATAATATAAAAATAAGTGAATGGCCAAAAAAACAGAAACATTAGAAATTAGTAATCAACCCAGCAACTTACCTTTCATTTTGTGCCTTAAGAATCATTTATGCATTTTACAAAAAAAGACATATTTACATATAGTGGATGTATTTTGCAGATAAGAAGTGAGAACCTCAGGTATGCTCCTCTGACATAAAGTTCTTTGGGGACAAAGTTAGAGAGTCGGATATTTTCTTCTGGTTCCTTCATGAAAAGAAAATTGAAAGCATACTGCCTTGAAGAAAAAGATTGTCCATGTGTTTTTATGCCTTTGTACACACATAGGACAACAGAGCTTCCATAATAGTATCAACAGTAACAATATGGAACAAGTTGTGTTTTTCAAAAGAATGGTGTGTTTAGTAAAATGATTTGTTAACAACTGTCATCTTGCTTGCACATAAATAAATAAAGTCCACTTTTATATTGCAGTATGTAGCTAACAACAGTCTGGCTTTCAGACGAGTGTGCTACAGCAGTGGTTTTGCGCATTTTTGTTTCCTGCCCTGAATATCCTGGCAAACCAGTTTGTTAACTGTAGCCCTTGAATACTGGTGCATTCTCAGATGATGTTGGTAAGTGGTCAGTGCTCTTGTCTTCATTAAAAATACCCTGCTCCTAGTCTACACCAATTAGTTGGAGGAAATTTTGGACTTGTATTCACAGGTCTTTCCTCCAATAGACTTACATTTTATCAATCAGAAAAGATTACTGCAAACTTCATAGGCATTTGTAACTAGCCTTGCCTCTTGTCCCGAAGTCTGAGTAAAAATCTACAGATATCAATACATTTGTAGTGTCACTTCTTATGTAGATCAATATTGAATTAGTATTAGCTGCTAAAAGCACTCATCACTAATGCAAGACTTTTGGATGTTTTTGACTACTTATTTGCTTTTCTTGATCTTATTTTTTCAGCAGACTGAATATTCCCTTTGTCTATTTTGCTTCAGAACCAATATAAACTTTGCCAAGGGACCTTGACCTTTACCACAGGAGATGAATGTTGTGCAGATGAGAATACCTGGAAAATATGGGACTTCTAGAGTTGTTAGGTGCATCATACAGGCATCACAACTGGCAATATGTTGTACAGAGAAATAGCAGACTTCCATGATTTAACAAGTGTTGTGCAACTATGCAGCCCTCAACACCATTTATGAATTAATCAAGTGCACAAGCACCTCTTATGAGGACTTCACATCAAGTAAGGAACTCCCCTAGGGACGTAATACTAAAAGACCCCTACAAAACTCATTAATAGAAACTACATCTTCCAATTTTCAATTTAAATATCTAATAAAAAAAAGAAACAAGCTGTATCAAGTTACTACTGGACTTGTATTAGAGATAATATAATGCAGGAATTACAAAAGTTTAGAAAATGCTGAATAAATACTTATTTTATATTTAGAGAGCACCATTTCACTAAGACATTTCAAAAAGAAATTTTGACACTGATACAAATATTGTTTTGCCAGGCACATATTTTAGGTATAAAAGGCTTCATTTTGTTGTCATTACTGACATATACTTTTCTCAGGAAGCACAATATGCTCCAATAAAAGTGAGGGAATGGTTAAGTAGGACAGGTCCGTTGTGACTCAGCTGCCTGCACATTCAGTTCTTATACAAGGGGGGAGCAAGGAGTTTAGCTTAACCTTTGAAACAGGAGCAAAATTAGGTAAAGTTGTGTGAAGTCACTATATTTTTACCTGTTATGGAAGTATTTTTAAATGCTACCAGGCAGTTCAGATAATATAAAATTTCCAATACTGCCTTCGACTTGAGTCAAGGGTACACTTAAAGAGTTATTAGCACCCAGAAAAGTGTGTTAAGTCTGACATTCATGATGTCTCAGTTATTAAATAGATACTAGTACACGTACTGATTTTCTTATAAAACTTAATAATGATAATGACCTTTCCATTTAGAATCAGGCTTTCAATGCTGAAAACACCAGCAGATTTATAGAATTTAATGCTAGATGCAAATTACAGATCATTGTCAGTTTTCCACATATACAGAACCTGAAATGTATTTTTCACTTTTCGTCTTGAACATTCATGTGTCATAATGACCATCAAATGTATATATTTCTATGCATAGCTAACATAATCGATGTTACACTCAATTTATCTTTTGATTTAGTGCTCCTCTGCACCAGTGCATTATTCCACTGAGATATCTGCGCACTATAGTACCTCTGAATGTTAAAAAATATTTTAAAAAACTGTGCCACAGAATCTGCTGCTGTTACTAAACAACAGAGGAGATGTTTTGTATGGCAAAACATAGTCCTCAAACAGACTAGTGTATAAATCATTTTGAGCAAAAAGTGAAAGCAGACACTGAAGCTGGTTTTTTTGCCACTCACTGTTACAACACTACTGCAGGGATTTTTCTTTTTAGGTACACTGAATGACAATAAGACAGCCTCGTAAAGAAAATGCCAGATATTGCTAAATACTGAAAATAATTTGGCCTGGAGTGCCAGCTTAGTCCTAATTACTGCATTTCAAGGACCAGGTTTTCATCTACTAATAAATCTAACACATTTCCACTGACTTCCATACAGCTACACCAGCTTATGTGAGCCCAGGATCTATCCCATTTCAATAATGAATGAGAATAACTCCATGGGGATTACAGCAGCTGAGAATATGACCCCTGACTCTCTGCTACATAGAGAAGAAAAGGAATCATTTTTAGAATACTTAATATATTTTCTTATGCACGAACCAGGGGTTATTTCTAAAACAAACAAGTAAGACTGTGCTTCAGCAGAGATGATTATAAGCAACAATGAATATGATGCAGGGAGACCATTTTTCTTTTTTTTTCTTTTATGCTTTTTCCAGCAAGTCCTTTTCCCCAAACCCCTGTGCTGTGTTTTACATACCTTAATAACCCCTGTGCTTCTGATTAGCCACTGCATCCATGTCTGATTTTGTCTCAGTTATCTGAGGGGTCCAAGTTATGTGAGAAACTATTTTTGAACACTGGTGCTGTTGAAGGGTGCCATTTATGTGATTTCAAGGTTATTTACATGCAAAATAATAACTCTTGAAAAGTTTGCATCTCTGACATAACTTCAGAAGTTCCTACTTAAAATTGTGATTTGAGGGCAGACTATATACTTTTAAGAGTGGAAATTATCCACCTAGCTTCAGGTGGGATCCGAATTAATCTGAACTTGTCCTAGGTGGCAATGAAAGGGGAGAATTCATTTCACTAACTTGAGACCTCTACCCAAGGATGACATTAATTGCACCCTAGAAGTGCCAGTTTCCCTCCACTGACTGTAAATGAAGCCAAAGAGGACTTGCACAGCTGTAGGTGTCAATATTTGACAAATTCCAACCTAACTTCTTCTTTCCCTGAGCAAAGAAAAATACCCTCATATCCCCCGTGATGGACCTATCTTAAAGGACCGCATCCTACAGGATACTCTGTGATATTCTTTTTAACAGCATTTATTCTCAATTGCTTTGGGATCAAGAGTCACAGATGAAAGATGCTTGCTATAGGTTGGGCAAGATTTCTGAGGAAGGGGTAAAGAGATAAAAAGAAAGGGTGAAATGTTGTCTCAGGAACTGGATAATACCATGCCAGCTATTTCCACTTGTGGAGAAGACAGACCTTGCAATTTGGTTCCCACAGGGAGCTCACAAAGCAAATTTTACTTGTTCTGCCCGCAAATTTTCTGAACAATGAGTGCCTACTCCAGGAATTAAAGCTTATACCTCATTCACATAATGTAGTGTTAACACAAGAAGAAAGGAAGGTTCCAAGAAGGTGATTCTTGAAAGATCTGAGCTTTTTCTTCCCAGACACAGGACCTCAAATGACTATTAAACCACCTAAGACCAGGCAGTGAAATGAATGGCATCCTTCCCCTTTTTGAAAAACAACACACTGGTGAGCTATGTTTAGTTATCATTATCCGATCCAGAAAATTTAAGTCCGTATGTGATCCTAGTCTCAAAGCAACGAGTTCAACTAAAAGCTTGCAAAATTGCATTTCTTGAACATGCTTATATAATTGCATAAAAAATAACAGAGTTAAAGTTTTTTTGGGGAAAACTTTGCACTCTAACACAGTGAATGTAAGAAGAGAAGCACAGTTAATACTTTGATTTAAAGTAACTGGAGAGTGTAAAAACACTGAGTTTGTTATCTTTGAGGAGCCAATTTTTCTTTGGCTTTACAAAGAAACATATGAGTTTTCTTTTTACAGACAGTGGAAACTGCAAAGCATTAACAGGCAGGAGCGTTTTATACAGTGATTGATATTAGCCAATTTTGCAAAAATATGAGGGTATTACTTGTGCTGTACTCCATCTAATTATTTTTATTATTTTACCATGGCTGTGGTGAAACTCAGCCCCAAAATTCCAGATCTGGATTAACTGTCCCATGAAATTTATAAGGGAAACAATTTATAGTGGGTTTTTGGTTAGTTAAAACCAGAAATGTATTTAGAACAAAATCCCAGTTTTGAACACTGCTGGACAGGTGGGAAATTTGATTGTGGATGCCAGCTCATGGCCAGGATTTTTAATACATCAGGATAACTCTGTAAAAGAATACTTCTGTGACTTTATTGCTGCATTTTTGCAGAACTTACTCATTTTAAAAATATTACACTTGAATACTGACCATCTCTGATGAACTAATATATTTATTATCAATGGTTTTGTATAATTAATGCAGAGTTAGTCCTTAATATTAAAGAAAGAAGCTAGCCTAAACTTAGAAAATCATTCTTGCAGACGACATTCTACATTCATTTCATCCTCTGGTGCCTTGTTATTGAAGAACATATAATGCTAACATCACACACAGATCTGAGGCTCCACCATTACCTAAGCACAACAGGGTAAGCTAACGACGGTGTGTCAGCCTTTTGTTGGTCTGTGTCACAACCTTAACGTTACTTTGTGAGAAGAACTGCTGTCAGGGCATTTCAAGTTGCTTTTGAAATAGTGCCAAGAATGAGGAGGCCCCACTGTCCAATTGCCTTTCCAGTATTAACAAACTATATAGGGGAAAAAAAAAAAGAAGAAATTGCTCAGTTTGCATCT
The DNA here is from genome assembly GCF_030867145.1 of Opisthocomus hoazin. NCBI lineage: Eukaryota > Metazoa > Chordata > Aves > Opisthocomiformes > Opisthocomidae > Opisthocomus > Opisthocomus hoazin. Next base: position 45,231,217 of record NC_134421.1, read on the forward strand.
CAGTGCATGAAAAATCCTAAAGTGTTGCAGGGACAATTGATTATCCAGAGGCCACTACACCATTTCTGACTGAAAAAGGTCCTTTCTGGTACCCTACTGGTTATCTATATGAACATTTCTTTTGTATTTTTCTTTCAACAACTGAGAAATGAAGAAGGGGTAGAAAATGAGGTTATGGGGAAAAAAATCAGGAGAAAACAGTGTTTCATAAGATTTTTAAGGTTTTCAGCCCCTTGTCTAGGGATAACCATTTTGTCTCGTTGACAATACTCATCATATTACCTACAGCAAATATTTAAATCTTTTTTATTTGTTCTTTAAGGACCTTGTTGCAAGAGACCACACTACATATTCTAGAAGTATATTGTCTGAATGAGAGCAAAATGGCCTTAAATGTAGCTGAGATGATTTTACTGAGGTATTAATTGTCCAGCAAAAGTTCCACGATCCCTATTGCAATTCATCAGTCTGTCACAGTAAACTGATAACACTTCGAGAGACAATAACATTGGAATAGTTTGTTCCCATGATGGAACTGTTCAGATGGTCAAAGAAAGTTCGCACTTAAGTGATAAGTTGGTCTGAATCTTTCGATGTACTGTTATTTAGTGATTTCTAAACCATAAAAATGTTGAAAATGTCTTTTTAACTGCACAGGACAAACAATTTACAGATGGGTATAGGTTTCATTGCTTTGCTATGTCATAGCGTATATTTAAATATGCAAAAAAAAATAGAAATCTAACAGTCAAACAACGTGCAGATTATTCTTTAAAGCATGATATGTATACAGTAACTAATTCCACGATATGTAATATATAAATATTCTCAGTCCTCAGTCTCTTTGCAGAAGCATTCAAGCCATGACTTGGCCAGACTGAGCAGTCTTCTGCCTCTTAATTCATGCTAAAAGTTGTGGAAGAAGAATCTGGGCAACTGGGGAATTAAAATGTTCTGTAGAAACTTAAGGAACTGTTCCATTTATTCCACTTAAGGAACCATTATTTTAGCATTTGTTTAGTAATAACTGTATTATAGAGTATAACCTAATAGTTAAAGATTCAGCCACCAGTGTATGGAGAACTTGGTGTCTGCGTAGAACCCTGTCAATTTAATGATGGGAATTGTCATCCATATTTCTAAAGGAAGATAAATTTAAAATGCAAGCAGCACTTACCTCATAAGTTTGCAATTGAGAGTGTGCTGATATGACCGCTGAAGCGAACAGCTGGAAGTGTCTCATTCTGGATATCAGCACTTGGCTCTGACTTTCCCTGTATCAAAACATCAAGCCAGTGTAAAATGCATTGTATACTTCCTACTGCTTAGATGAGTAAATAGGCAAGAATACATTCCTTTATATAGATGTGTATATGTAAACATAGATATACACATAGATATATGTTCATGAAAGGAAGGCAAAAGTAGATGCCTCTTGATGAGATGGCACTACATCTTATTTTTAGCGGTTTCCCAGGACAAGATGATGTGTAATTCAAAACAAGTGTCACAAATCATAGAATTCAATTGCTAAATAACCCCTTTACCCTCAATAATGCATAAAACAGATTGTCCCTATTGGGTAGAATAAAACATTGATTGTCATGTGTGATTAATCTGGACATTTGAAAAAGTTTCATATGATAATCCTGCATTTTAGCTTGACAGGAGTAAAGATTAGACCATTCTAAAATCATCACAAAGCGTATTCAGTTTTCAAGGTCCAAGTATGGCAGTGAGTTGCAAGTCAGTTTAAATCGGTGCTGCAGAACAAAGGGCAAATTCTGCTGAACACTTCTCGATGGATATGTAGATGAGAGATGAGACGCAATGTTGCTGAAATATTCAGAAACTGATACCCATACCAAGAGAAATTCTGTAATGTAAAACATATCACTGCCTTATTTTATTTTTTTTAATTTCTTGCTCTGGGGTTTCTTCCTCAATAAATTCCCTCCTTCACTGCTGGCTTGTGGAAAATCCTTGGGTCTGCTTGGCTTCCCAGCTGCATAGGCTATTCCCAGTCTCTTAGCCATAAATAAAAAGAGTTGCCTGTAGCTCAACCTATTCTGATTGGCACACATGGCAATTGATTAACTACAAGTGACATCGGGGTACTGCCATTGAATATAGCCTTTTTTGTAAGTTCCTAATGAAATGATGGACTCTACCCTTCAGGGCAGAATCACCCATTAAGCTCACGTGGACTGCGCCGCAGGGTCCATAGGTTCCAACATAGCAATGTTATAACCTTAAGGTTCTTACATAGCAATGGCAAAGACTTCTCTGTGACAGGAATGATTTAAAGGAGTGACCTGCTTTGTCTTACTTAGAAGAGCAATTTGAAAGTGGTTGTGTTGGCAGCTGTCTACCTTCCTTCTGACACTTCTCCTCCTCCTCTCAAATTTCTCACTGCACAACTGTTCTACCCACCAAAAGTGACATTGCAACGAGAAAACTTTCTGCTTCTGTAGTATCTTCTCTCAGAACAACTTAGTAAGGTGTTTTATGAAAGGTAGTGAATTTAGCATTGCAGTATGCTTGCATGCTCCACTAGGAAAGCAGCAGGAGAAAAGAGAAGTTCAGTGACTGGCTGTGCAGGCAGAAAAGCTGAATATGGTCTGATAACTGCAAGCTGCTCAGTTAAAATAGTTTAAAAGTGACTGCTGGAAATTTCCACAAACCTGCTGAGATGTAATTGTCATATCCATCAGCATTCCTAGTCTCTTGAAAAGTGGGTAAAATAGATCGTGTTAAATTTGGCGGTCAATGCTAAACAGACTCAGCTGATACATGACAGAAAGATAAAGGTATGGAGGAAAGTCAGGTTCAGGAGGCTTCACACACCAGTACATCAACTGAGGATTTCCACTGACCTGCATCTTGTGGGAGTGACGATCGTCTTCTTTGTAAACAACTGAATAAGCCTTTCAAAAACATTCAGGAAGCCACATATTGACACATGTGGTAAAGTAATTTAGCTATAATGTCAACTGTTGTTGGTTTTATTTTGAAAGATTTTTATCTGAAGACCTAGAAAAACCATTGTGTACTTGAAATCTTTTGATTTTTTCCAGCAACAAGTGTGATAATATCTCTGCCAAGTTTGGCTCTTTAAAAACAAGCGTGTAGTTGTGGGCTGTTGAAATGAAGCCTGTTCACTTCTTTTCCTGTGTGTGCCACCTGGGTGACCTCTGTATCGAGATTGTGCTTCACGTCTATATAGGGACTTCTCAAAGTCTGAGAAGCTTGATGGACAAAATAGTCAAAGGTTGCTGAAATGGCAAGTTTTTCATTCAGAATTACTACAAATACTGATGGCAGTATGGACTTGGCTCCTGCATCGCTGCATATGTTTCTGTAAAGATAAAAGAAGTAATATAAAGGATTGTCACCATCGCTGCAGAACTGTGATTACATACTTATTGTGGTACAATAGAGACAGATTTTCAAAACTGGGCCTCAGAATAGGTGAAAACATTTATTGGGCTGTAAAACTTCACTCTTAAAATGCAGGTCAACATTCTCTGGGTTGCTGAGGACCTCTAATGTTTTGCAGAGTATCTGTAATAAAGAACAGGGGAACTAAGTCCTTCTGGTCCTATCTAGCCTGATTTCTGTAAACTACACTTTCTACAAAAATTGAGAAGTCACTGGAGTACCAGAAGGACATTTGCATCAGATAAGCCTATGTAGTCAAGGCCGTTACCCTTCCCCATTTTATATTGGGATACTCCTGTTGTGTCAACATAACAGCTTCTTCAATCCACTCCTCACCCTTTTTCTCTTGTTTGAAGACAAACCTAAATGAAATTCATCTTAACTAACCCTGGCTGTGTAAAAGTTAGGCATGTAGTCTAAGCCATTCAACAGTGACATAAATGTCTTGTGTGCTTAGATTCTTGGTCAGACATTTAACTTCCAACCTGATTTTAGTCACTTTTGCATAATCAAGGGCTTCTGTCATCATTAAATCCTTGAAAATATATTTTTTCCTTGACACTCCTATTCTTGAATGCCAGAGGTCAAGGCCCATGAAACCAGTTCTGTCCCTCTGCACTTATCCATGTGCACAAATTGGATGAAGTCTTTACCCTCTAATAGTCCAAATTCACCTTCAAATTCAAGCTAAGCGTGGAAAAAGGCCAAAGCTTTGTTTTACAATCCTGGTGCTGGATATTGTCCTGCTCATGGACTGGATGGGGGATGATGCAGGAAGAAGTCTGACTTTGGCAGTGATGATCCTGCACACTGTAATTTTCGTCTCAGATTTCCCACTGATAAGAATGGGGAATACACTCCCAGAGCATTCAGATGACTTTATTTTTCCTAGTTAGGCTATCCCTAGATGGATGCTAGGTGTATAACTCAGGGCCTGTTTGAATAGCATCTTACAAGCACATTCTGCACTTTCTTGATTGACGCGCAATTCAGGCAAAATCACCTTAGTGACTGGGTGGGGTAAGCGGCAAATACAGAAAGTCTTGGAGGACATTTCACAGGAGAGAGCTGCTTTGCAGGAAATCAGAAAGCTAGGTCACAAGTCCATATCAGCTTTTATTTTTTTCGTTCTTGCTTACTCAAAACAGTTGTGTAAACATTGCAGGTGAGAGAAACTTCAGTGTGAGAGTTTCCATAGACTTCAATAGAAACTTCAGTGTGAGAGTTTCCATAGACTTCAATGGAGTCAAGGTTTTCAAGCAAACACATATTGCAAAAGCCAGACTTAGAGAGATTATCACTAGTCTGGATACATTCATTTTCCTCCTAACAGGACACCAGTCTCTTTCAAGACTCCAAATTGTTCCTATTCAGAAGCCATTAAAAATTACATATTGTATTATACTGAGGGTTCATCTAATTTAAATGTGAAAATTTTGTAAACATCAGTATTATATTATGTCCCGTTCATTCATTTGATCCTCTAGTACATTAGAGAGGGGAAATATACATGCATTGCGTTTTGGAGATTTTATTTTAAGGGCTGCTTTAATGAATTCTTAATTACATTATTCAAAAGATCCATTATTCAGCATTCATCTCACTTGTAAATGAAAGTCTTTACCTGACATGTGAATGAAATGAGTCTAAATGCTTTCCATGCCACCTAGGGATTCATAATAGACTTCTTGGTGAATGGCAGCAGCGGGTTTTCTTTCTGTTTTAAATTTTTGTGGATTGTTTGTAGAGATGGACAGGTATGAAATACTCAGCTGTCCCAAGCATCAGTGAACCCTCTAGGTGCACTCGGTCTCATCTGATGCAATGCAGTCACAGTGCTTCAGACAGGTGAAAGAGATAAACTCTAGAGACAAAAACATTCATAACATTTTAAAGATTTTCAAATATATTGATTCTACAGTACTCACCAATTTTGGGGTGGAAAAAGCTTACAGTCCCTTGTTATAGATTTTCTTTTTTTATGGTTCGTCTTGAAGAAAAGGTGGTGAACATCGTAAAAGGAATTAAGAACTGTTTTTCAAAAAGGGTAATTTCATACTTTATCTCATTCCCCATTCATTTCAGTAAGGCTAATATCTGGTATTAAATTTGGAAAAGAGCTTAAGAGCTCAAAATACTATACTGCATTTCAGCAGTGTAGTTGGCAACTTGAAATGAGTACACGCGTGGCTGATCAGGATTGTGCTGCCCTTACATATTCAATGCTGAATTCCTTCATGACTCAGTCCACTCCTGATCCCAGTCAGCAGCTGGATCGTATGCGAGGGCTACTTGCTCCAAACTGAGTCTATTTAACAGAGCACTGCCTATCTCCTAGAATGACTGATGTGGTTTAAGAGGATAAATTTAAACAGTTATATTTAAAAAGCTGGTAACATCTTCCTTTAAAAACACATTTATTGGTTTCAGTGAGAGTATTGACTACATAAGGGCTGCAGAAATTTCATCACAGAAATTACCTGAAAAAAATCCTGCTACTGTTTGTCAGAACATTTTAAACATAACATTAATACCAGGGAACTGTTTATACTGTATGTCTATGACTGATTATTTTCCTTCCTGTTCATTCTAAATATAAAAATATTTCATATGGAAAGAACATTATTTCAAGTGTTGAAGTTATCACTGACTAGATACCACAATATAATCTCAATTATTTGTGAAAGGATTGAAATATTCATCTCCCATAGATTAAGATTGTTTCATTTGCATTGAATATATGACAAACTTTCTCATTTCAGATTAACATGCCATAGATAAATTATTATATACATTCTGTTCTTAGCTATCTATATTTTATAGAACCATTTTTGCAAAATAATGCATATTAAAAGACTTTTGAGTGCTTTTACAGTCCTTAGATCAATTTTTTAAAGTACATTTCTTACACTACATTTTGTTGCTTTTCATACATATAGATGGAGCTTCGCTAGTGTTAAGGAATTGGTGGATATATCATGACCTTTCCCCCTGCCTGATTATGAAGATGACTGTGAAATTTAGTATGCTGCTTTAACTCCTGACCATTATTTAGGGCTCAGTACTGGAAGGTGCTGAGCACGTCTCATGAAGTGCCCAGCATTCCCAATTCCCACTGGCTGTCTTGTTTAGCACCGTGCAGGACTGTGTTAATAATAGAAAAACCCACAGCACTTGTGTGATGCAGTCAAGCATTGGTTAAGGAAGCAGTCGCAGTATCAAGCAGGCTGAACCACCCACCGATAAAGAAGTAACATTTTAGAATGCCTAAGAAATCTCAGATGAAAAACCCTATTATACATTCTTCTGATGGGAAAAATGTATGAGTGCTGCTCACAGGGACTCCCATTCACCCAGCCTAAAACTCCGCTCTGTAGGAGTGATTGTCGTGCACCCTTGAGGAGTCACATCACATTGAGCATCCTGTGAAGAAGAGATCCTTCAGCACAGACCAACAGATGACCCAGCCTTTGTAGCTGATTTCTCAGCACGTGAAGTGCTGGTTTTGTCCCAGTTAAACTGAAAAACACATAACAAACCATGTGGAAAATAATAACGAAATCAAACAAATACATCGAGTGGCACTTATGATGCACTAACATGTGTGTATTAAGTCACTGCTTCCAGATTTGTTTACCCAGCCAACTATATCTGTCTTTTTTGTTATTTCCCCACCCCATTTACCTGGCTAGCAACTCAGTTCTGCCGGTTTATTTTTGTGCACATCATTAAGGAAAATGAAATCTCAGATTCTTTTTAAAGGTTCTGGAAGGAAACACATCTAATTATCAAAACATTTAAAATACGAGCAACCTCTCCAGGGTGAAATGCATCCCCCAAAAGGCAGGCCCCAGGGAACATACTCTAACCTTCAGTGCACAACAAGTATATTGGAAAATGAAAAGGTATCAGTCCTGCAAGGTGTCAGACCAGGCAAAAATCTCCCTAAACTCACTGAACCCTCTATTGGTTCAACTGAAGTGTTCCAGAACTACTGTGTACCCATAATACTCAGGCTGCAGCCCATTGAGTCTCACAATTTTTAACAGATTTATCTCAGCAATGCTTCAGGAAACCACAGGAAACTTGGGTGCAAGGAAAGATTAACGGGCATAAGCCACAAAGACAGCTTAAGCACTTAGGAAAAGTCAAAAATGCAAGATTCGTAGAGCCACTCAGGTACCAAACAAAACAGAGCATGACTTCACCAAGTCTAATTGCAAAAAGATATTTAATATAAACACTTGGAAACATCTTTTATGCAATTACTATCAAAGCTGTTTTAAATATGTAGCTCTGATAATATTTTTGGAGCCATGGCATAGTGCAAAACCACTTTTTCTAAGCAGGAGCATAAAAACTTTTTCACCTTCACAGTATCTAGTTTGTATAGTAGCTAAAGGGATGCTTCGCATCCTAAAAGAAATGCAAAGATGAGTTTCTAATGACATTATGTTCTTTTTAAGTTTTATTTGAATTACTGTGTGATCATAGCTCTCAGTCAAATATCTATTAGCTTTTCACTAACACACGTCAATAAGATAGTCGGTGCCCTGAAAGCTTATATGTACAGAGCAAACAAAAAATCAACATCTTTCCATTCTTTTTGATGGTTAAGAAAGGAAAGTTGGTGATATGTTACATCAGGTATTCCTAGTATTCTGATTTTTAGAAGCATAGTTCCCATTTTTCAGAAATGGTTTTCCATATTTAATGCATAGGAGATTATGAAGAAAATGTCTGATGTTGATGAAGCAGGATGCAGTTGTATCCAAAACATTCTAAGAGAAAACATTTCCTGTTTTCAAGCATTTCTAAAAGTCATCACAGCAGATTTGACTCATTTCCCACTCTTTCAGCTTTCCATTTGAGAAATTAAGTCCATTTATTTGTATTATATCTTGCCGGGTAGATAGAAGATACGGGTGGTCCTTCTATCAATCAAAATTGTAATTACCTTTCCCAGTTGTCTCTGATATTTTATTCAAAAAGTATTATGACTCCTAGGCATTACATTAATAAAATGATGGTTATTTTTATTGTTAATAATATTAATGGGATTTTTGATACAGTATATGCAATCCTATATGGCCCTTTCTTCACTTCCTCATTCCATCTCTGTCTTTTTAGGTTTTTTTTTAAATTGTTTTAGGGGTAGTTCTGTGGGCTAATGCTAATGGTAATATAGGCTATGTAAAACTCAATAAATTGTCAGCCATTCTTTAAGAATTCACAGCACATGTGTTACCCTGACTTCTTTGCAGAAGATTTGAGGTACAATCATATAATGCAGAAGTAATTCTTTATTAACCAGGCTCTCTGACTGCACTAATAATGGTAAACGTGAGCAAAAAGAACTTAAGAAGAACCACTTGATATGATAAAGGATAGTTCTTTTACTATTATGATGTATAATTTCCTGTCTTCCCCTGTAAAAAGAAGAAATTTATAGCCATTTCCTGCATGTACCTCTTTCATTTCAGTTTGACAATCCTCAGCTTTCTTACTTCAGCAGTACCTTTGTCACTGGAACTGAGCATTTGAAACTTCTAATTTGATAAAATATACATATGGCATTAGCATGCTAGAGGTAAAAGGAACTAACATCAAAGTCTGCACAGCTCACATTAGAATGATCTTAAATGGGCATTATATATTTATTTAGCAGGGAAAGAAGGAAGTCTCAGACACAGATTAAAGGTTCTTAATTTTACTAAATGTTTCAGTAAAGCATTTTAATTAATCTACTTAACAATAGCTTCGTTTCAGTAAAGCAATTTAAAAACAGCTACCATTTATGTAGCGGTTTGGATGCCGTTACAAAACAGGTGCATCTATTGCACTGCAACCCTGAAGGAGTTAAAGGATGTGCATGCACAGGATATCTTTAAACTTTCAACTTTAAATTATTGATGAATGTAAAGCTACTCACTCAAAATCATCTAACCTTCTTAACTGGTTAAAAGAGTATAATCCTCTCAGTTATTAGGAGACCTTTGAAGTGAAACAGTGAAACTCACTCCTTCTGCCTGTTTGGAAAATTCTCATTGACTGTAGACTAAATCACAGGGAAGTTTCGGCTGCAGCACCTTGTCTGCAGAGTGAGCTGTGGATTACTTCGTTGAACTTTGCTCCAGTCAAGACTTTGTAGTGCTTATAAATCTTGAATCCATCTAAGTTCACCTCAAATTAGCCTTGCAAAAACAATCTCAAAACTTCAGCTGTCTGCTTGGTGGCTTCTGGCTAGGTGCCATGCAGAAGCTGAGATGCTGATTAATTGTCTTCATTTCTTGAAATACCTCACTTTTTATTAAAAATAAAATATCATGGAATACACACTTTTGCTTTTCACTTCATAAAATAACAGTGTCGGCTGGTTCTATGCAGACTATTGGCAGATACATTGCATGTTAGAAATTAAATGGAAGAGAAACTTGAAAGTTTTACAAGTCCTGAAAGCCTTATTGCACAATCTTGCCACTGCTGCATGAACAGCCTGGGACAGGGCCAAACAAGCATGCCAAGATACAACAGATTTTTCAATTTTCCAGCAAATAGAAACAAATTCTGGTTTCAGAAGGTGTACTTGACAAACACTTCACAATGTGTTTCTGATTTGTGGTAAGAATGTTTTTACTGCTGGTGCCCTGTACTTTTGAGACATTTATTTCCTAAAAGAAAGATTCCTTTCTATAAACCTCAACTGTCTGTTTTTCAAAGCAATTTAAAATCAAACACACAAATAAAATTTTTAACATATGGAAACCTTCATGTAGAGACTTACGTATTCCAAGTTAAAATTGTTTTATAAACCGTAATGCTTTGCAGATGAAAACACCGAGAAGATGACTGGTTTTAGCAGTAATGCTTTTTGACAGCGTTAAACCTTGTTTTAGTAATTGACATCAAAATGTTTGGTGGTTTTAAAATGGACCATTAATAAAAATGGCATGTTTTGAGTTTTTAAAATTCTACTTAATACTGTGAAGTTGTATAGAATTACAAATATGATACAGAATTTTTTTAAAGAAAATAATCTTTTACGTCTCTATGTTAAAAACAGTGCAGATGCATCTTTAAAGTATTATGTTGGCTCTTTGTTGTAATAAGTATCCTAGAGTTTGGAGTTTGAGTTTGTTTTTTTTTTATAACTGTATCACATATATTTTTTCTTTTCTTTTTCAAGTTATTACTTATCTTCTCCACTCACTGACTTTTCTCAATAACTGTTTCCTTCTTTGTTTAATATAGAGTCAAAACTGAAGATTGCTGTACATAGAGAAATTTATTATTTAAACATTAGCTTGCACACTGAATACTTTTAAGATGTGTACATTGACAACTCTAAAGTATTTCTTGAATAGTAAACATTAATTTAGAGCAATGTTGCAATTTTTAAAAACTGATCTTAAAAAGTGGGTCTTTAGAACTTTTTCTGGTTTAAAGAGGTTGTAGAGTGTTTAATTCCCTCACTTTAAAAATAGATAAAATTTCTGTGGGAAATTTTCCTTCTTAATCTACTGTGGTTCATTGAGTTTAGAGGCAAGTTTTGATATCACATTTTGTACAGACAAGATGTGAAAGAATTAAAATTTTTATGCACGAGTGCTGAATAAACAGTGGACAGTAGTGTTTTTCACTGATGTCCTGTTTACAACAGAATTAAGTGAAGGCTTTCTTTTAAACTCGTGTTTAAATCTCATTGACTCCTGCTCTGAGAGTCCTGTAAGTTTTAAAGAGCTCTACTGCAATGAGTCGCAAATTAATTTGCCTCTTCCTACAGGTTGACCATGTCTGTAAGGACAAGTAGTCACTTTTAGAAGCCAAAGGAAATAATGAAAATTAACTGATGACACAATGAGACTATTTACATGGAAGACAGAAGCTGATTTCATCCCTGTGCTGAAACCTTGGGGATTTCATCCCCCGTGCTGAAAATGGGGAGAGTGTGCATTCCCCACGCAACAGCCACCTGAAGCACCAACTCTCTGAAAGAAAGAAAAGATGGTAGCGAACCCACAGCAGCAAACCCCCGACATATGCCAAATAGAGAGCACCAACTAGCTCTTTTCTGGAGGAATTCCAATGACAATTTTTTATTGCTGCCAGAGTAATGGTACTGCTCAGTCATTGACCATGAGAAAAAACAGAAGCAGAAATGCAGGAAGCAAACACAGGTGCCAAGTGACTGATCTGTAGGTAAACAGGCAAAAGGAAAGTTGCAAACGGAAATCATATAGAGCAGACTCACAATCTGAGAGCCACCGGGGCTGTGGTTACACATACGGCAGCAGAGCTGCTTAAGCCTACTTAGACTTGGTTCCCACACTCCACCACTCATTCCCTCCACCCTCCCTTCCCTGTGCTGGTACCACTGTTTGTACAGCTGCACGGTGAACAGAGTCAGGGACCTGGACCCCATGAAAAATGACCCACCAGAAATGAATCAGTTCCCTTTCTGATTTACTTCAGAGCCCCACAACTGGTTGTGCTAGCGTAGCAGAGGTTATGACATGGGAATGAGACTGTGCAGCTGAGGAGAGAAGCTGTTGAAGGAGGCCCTGTCAGCGACATAGGAGGGGTCACATCCTGGGGCTCAGAAGGGTGTGCATGGCCACGCCTCCAGCACGCTGCCCTCTCTCCCTAATAGTATATCTTTGCTACTGGGAGTCGTCTTCTTTTTGAGGTTGGGACAGCTAAATCAGCCTTCAGTGCCTACAGCATGGAAGTTAGGTTTCTAGGTTGCTGTCATAATCAACAGAGATATAGGACTTCTTTCAGTTGCATAAATATAGGCCTCTAGTGCCATCTGAAGATGCCCAAGGTAATATGCCTTGCCTCCACCAGCCAGCTCCAGAAGGGCATATACCCACCATGTCGCATACAACAGCCCTCTCTGGATGTCTCAGACACACAAAGGATCCTCAAATGACACTAGACATCTCTGTTTATGCAACTGAATTAAGCTCCGAAGGTGGTACCAACATATCAAAATGGAGGAATTTAATTTAGATATGTACAGGTGGAAACTCCCATGAGTTACTAGCACCATTCCATTGCCTAAATACAGGGATCAACTGTGTTTTGAGGTGTCTTCAGATGTTCTTACGGGGCTGGAAAATTCTCCAAAGGACCTAGGGAATACTTGTGTCATTTTGAACAGTGGAGGTAAGACAGGAAGTCCTAGCACCTCTCAGATGGCATGAGGCCCAAGTCAGCTGGACTCCACTCTCTTTGTTTCTGTTTAATTTTTTGTTGGTAGTAGGTTGGGATCAGATTGCATTTACTCTTCCCCCAAAAACTGTCAGCTCTTATCAGCATCTCCCTAATTATTTATGGTTACTGCAGTTGATCAACTATACAACAGGCTTTGCATGGCCTCGTTCATGGGATTTGACCAGACGACTTCCTTCTGTTCCAATAATGCACAAGTTTTAATAGCTTTCCTCGGTGTTTTATGTGTTTCATCTAAAGACTACTGAAAAATTCCCCTCAGACTTGCTGAACTTTAAGTCATGAGAAAGAAAATGGGTATAATCTGTTTCACCAGGTTTCTTACCATTAAATTAAGATGATCATTGCTCCTTTACGATCTAAGTGAGCCCTTAGAGAAGAAGGCAGCATATCTCAAGGATCTGATATCTCTGTTAGTAAAAAAAAAAACAGAACAAAAAAGCACAGTAGTTTTGTCATCTGTATGACTATGTTTAGTCACCTTCCCATTACTTTAAACATATAGTTTCATAAACCCGTGGATTATGATCTACTTGTAACGAGACCTCCGCTACCAAAAATAACTGCAAACCACAGCATGAACCACTGACATGCTTTTCTGAGAACCTACATTATGGACTATAAGAAAACCAGCTGCACTGATCCTTTTGAAAAGACATGGGAACACTTCCTATAGGTATCTAATTCAGGTGTCTCAAACATGTTTAACTAGTGACTGTAAAGAGAGCTAGCATTTTTAATCACTAGATAATGTCTATTCTGGCTCTTCCTTTGTTTTTCTGAATTTATAAACAACTGTCATCTCAAAACCTAAATTAAATATCCGCAGTACGCAAGCTAAGCATTGGTCCCAGCATACAGAATCACAGAATGACAGAATCACAGAATGTTAGGGGTTGGAAGGGACCTCTGTGGGTCATCTAGTCCAACCCTCCTGCCAAAACAGGGTCACCTACAGCAGGCTGCACAGGAGCTTGTCCAGGCGGGTCTTGAATATCTCCAGAGAAGGAGAATCCACAACCTCTCTGGGCAACCTGTTCCAGTGCTCCGTCACCCCCAGAGTGAAGAAGTTCTTCCTCATGTTCAGCTGGAACTGCCTCTGCTTCAGTTTGTGCCCGTTGCCCTTTGTCCTGTCTCTGGGCACCATCCTCTTGACAGCCATCTTTAAGCTATTTGTAGGCATTTACTAGGTCCCCTCTCAGCCTTCTCTTCTTCAGGGTAAACAAGCCCAGCTCCCTCAGCCTTTCCTTGTAGGAGAGATGCTCCAGTCCCCTGATCATCTTTGTAGCCCTCCGCTGGACCCTCTCCAGTACTGAGCTTTCAACCCACCTAGTTTTCACTCCTCACCCTTTCAAATTAACCTGAATATAGAATTTACTGAAGGATCCATATTTTACTTTTTTTCTCAAGAAATAATTCATCCACCAACACCAGTGCACACAGAGGAAACAATAAGTAGCAGAAAAACAGGAAAATGTATATAATGTACGATGAAACATATCAGCTATAGGGAATCAGGGCAAAAGAAGATGTTTTCTGCTACTATTCAGGCTGCTTTTAATGAGGATCTTCTGAAACAGCTCATTCAAAGATCAGCATGGACAAGACTACTGCAGCTTTCAGCAAATTGCAGGGTTTTCAGAGGCACATTGTCTCTTTTCAACCTTTAGTAATGAAATTAAAGTGATCTAAAACTGATTAGTTTAATTCTGCATTTAAATGTAATTGTAATTTTATTTGTTTTTATCTTTTCTAAAGCACTCTAAGAGGTCCTAAAGAAAGGTGTTACACAATTGTAAGTGCTGGAATGATTGACAGAGTATTTTACCACTGGCACTTATTATTCCTTTTATTAAGAATAAAGTGGCTTTTAGACTAAAAACAATAGGGTGAAAAGGGGTCTTTTATGCACTCATTATAAGTAGAAAAATTGGAAGGAAAAAGTTGTAATAAAAACTAAATGATTTTGGCACGATGTATGTTTCTTGCATTATATGTTAAGTGGTATATACATTGAAAACACTGGACATACAATAGCCCTCTAGATATGGAAGAAAAAATGGAAAGCGTAGATTAAAATTGCCAAAGTAATACATATAATAACCATCTTTTCTTATTTTTGTTATGAGTAGAAAGAAGTCTTTATGCAGCAAAAAGGACTAACATTGTTCTATTTTCCCTTTGAATTTAAATTTGGGGGAAGTGACAGAGGGCTTGAAGCAGATTGTCTATTATATGCCCTGTTCTAAGATGACAGGTGATTGTTCCCCAGGTTTCTGTAAGGTTTTCTCTCCTGTTTTATTCGAAGCAATCCTCTTTTCGCTGAAAATAAGTGTGTGTTAAATGCCGATGCGCCTTCAGTCATTTTTGTAAATGGGACGCAGATACATAGAGACAATTTCAAAATTTAAGAGCCCTACCCAAGACAGCAGGCCACAGAGTCTCCTGGATGAAACCTGCACTAGGTGGTGGCGCTTTAGTTCTGGATCACTTTATATATTAGCTGAATTTTTGTTAAGCTCCTGAGAACAATAAAAAAGTCACAATCCCTAGCTTGCAACTGCCTTATTTACAGTCCTCTACTTTCTCCATAAGAAAGAGTTACACTGGTGCTTTGTGGCTCCATGTCATGTGCAGAATCTCTGTTTACCTCTGTCTAAAGTCACTGTCCCTGCAGCACTAGAGGCTATTTCACACTCCATGTCAGAGTCCTATGGTCCCCGATTCTGGAGCAGTTTGACCAATTGAAGCGCTGTAAGGCTCTTTCAAATCAACAGAGCCAAGCATGGATACACATCCCACTGAGAACTTTGGCCCTTCTTCTGCGTCCTTGTTGAGGTATGCAGCTCTCACCAAAATCAATAGGTCTCTCAGTGTCTTATGTGCATAAAGTATACACATCATGCAAAGGTGAAAAAGGAGCTCTGGAACCCAGTCAAGAGGCTCTGACAGTAAGACAGCTTAAAATACTCTCCTATTTTATCTTGGAAAAATTATTTATCATGCCAAAGAAATATATTAATTAGCCAGACCTCAAACAGGTCCAACACCAAAGTTGCTCTGACACAGAAGGCTAAGTTTGCTGATGATTCCCCGGCACAGAGTTATGCAGGGCCTTATGGTCCAGAGCTCCTCATGGTGGGTCTGGAATCTGCTTTCTCAGCAGCTGATCGGTTTCACCCTCCAACAGAATTGAGGTAGTAAGGCTGCCTGGGTACTAACATATTAAGCATCACCAACAGCAGAGACTCGAGATCAGTGCCTAGCATGATTTACTCCATCTGACCTTGACAAACTGTTGAATGTGTCAAGGATCTCATTTTTTGTGAAATAGGGATGATGAATCTTCCACCTCTTATACTCTGTCTGGTTTTGTCTTTTTAGAGCATAACCTCATGAGAACATAGATCTTGCGACACATATGCACGATGATCAAGCAAAAAAGATCCAGAATTATTGTAAATAGCATATTATGTAAATAAGAAAATATTTTTCAAATCAATGTTCAGGTCTTATCACCCATCAAATAAATTTAATACAATAATGCAGATTTTCTGAAAATTCAAATGTGCAAATGTAAGGCTTAAAGGTGGTAGAGTTGTCTTGCATAGTCACATTGGAATCAGAACTGACAAGATGCCTTATTTAAAAAGTGTATATTCTTACATACTTAAAAATCCATACTACACTACAGAGATAGACCTCGTGGGAACATATGATGTTGCATAGTAGATAGGATCGTAGAATCATAGAATCATAGAATGCTTTGGGTTGGAAGGGACCTTTAGAAGTCATCTAGCCCAACCCCCCTACACTAAGCAGAGGCATCTTCAGCTAGATCAGGTGCTCAGAACCCTGTCCAACCTGGCCTTGACTGTTTCTAGGGATGGGGCCTCCACTACCTCTCTGGGCCACCAGTTCCAGTGTTTCACCAACCTCACTGTAAAAAATTTCTTCCTTGTATCCAGTCTAAATCTACCCTCCCTTAGTTTAAAACGATTACTCCTTGTCCTGTCACAACAGGCCTTCCTAAAAAGATTGTCCCCATCTTTCCTATACGGCCCCTTTAAGTACTGAAAGGCCACAATAAGGTCTCCCCAGAGCTTTCTCTTCTCCAGGCTGCACAGCCCCAACTCTCTGAGCCTGTCCTCGTCGGAGAGCTGTTCTATTCCTCAGATCATTTTTGCCATCCTCCTCTGAACCCGCTCCAACAGGTCCATATCTTTCCTGTGCTGAGGGCTCCAGAGCTGGATACAGGACTTCAGGTGAGGTCTCACCAGAGCGGAGCAGAGGGGCAGAATCACCTCCCTCAACCTGCTGGCCACACTTGTCTTGATGAAGCCCAGTTGGCCTTCTGAGCTGCGAGTGTACACTGTCAGGTCATGTCCAGCTTTACATCCACCAGTACCCCCAAGTTTTTCTCAGCAGGGCTGCTCTCAATCCCCTCATCCCCCAGCCTGTATTGATAGCAGGAGTTGCCCCGACCCAGGTGCAGGACCTGCACTTGGTCTTGTTAAACCTTATGAGGTTCAAAGGCACCCACTTCTCAAGCTTGTCCAGGTCCCTCTGGATGGCATCCAGTCCCTCAGGTGTGTTGACCACACCACTCAGCTTGGAGTCATCTGCAAACTTGCTGAGGGTGCACTCAATCTTGCTGTCTATGTCACTGATGAAGATATTGAACAGTACTGGTCCCAGTACAGACCCCTGAGGGACACCACTTGTCACAGATCTCCATCTGGACATTGAGCCATTGACCACTGCCCTCTGGATGTGACCATCCAACCAATTCCTCATTCACTGAACAATCCACCGATCAAATCCAAATCTCTCCAACTCAGAGAGAAGGCTGTTTTGGCCACCATGTCAAAGGCCTTACAGAAATCCAGACAGATGACATCTGTAGCTCTTTCCTTGTCCACTGATCTAGTCACATCATCATAGAAAGCCACTTGGTCGGTCAGGCAGGACTTTCCCTTGGTGAAGCTATGCTGGCTGTCTCAAATCACCTTCCTGTCCTCCATGTGCCTTAGCATAGCTTCTAGGATGAGCTGTTCCATGATCTTCCCAAACACAGAGGTGAGGCTAATAGGTCATTCAAAAGAATAACAACAAAAAAAGCCTTCACGACCAAATTTTTGTCTAAATACTGCAAGGCATCTTAGTTGGACAAGTTGCATAAGGAAGAAATTACTCTAAAAATAAGTAGTACAGAAAGCAAATTATTTTCCACAAGAGTTTGTCCTTGTTATTCTTCATGTTAACAACTTCGTAGAAGAGCCGATTCTGTATTCCAGATGAGTGTGAACAGAACCCAGTAATTCCTCTTATTAGTATGTGTATCTTAACAATACACCTTCACAATCTGCTATGATACCATGAGGTCTTCCAGGAAAGCAAGGAGAAAGGCTTCTGACGCATAAAGCTCATCAATGTATCTCGGCATTGTCATACGTAACAAAAACTATTCCTAGAAGGGATGCTTTATGTCAGCACAGGACTCTAGGTAAAAAAAAGTGCTTGTCCAACTTTGGACATTCCAAAATTCAGGTACATCAAATAATAGAAAATATTCATAAATCTTATAATTGAATTTTCTCCTGTTGAACCTGGTCTTGATTTCCAGCAGTTTCCTCTCAGCAGGATTTCATAGGGAGTGTAGTTGGGTTTGAGCTGCTTATGTAGGTGCACAGAACTGAAAACCTCCATTGTTTCATTCATTATAGAGCTTTATGGAAAGGCTCTTTCTGTATCTGAGTGTTAACCTGGGCATTCTTAAACTGGGCTGTGCACCCAACAAAGAACTTCACTTGTAAATGGACAGTGTATGTTCCTTTCTGCGTATTGTGCCACTCACTCCAAATCCTTTATCACCACCAGACTCAAATGGCTTTCCTTTGCTTGCATGATTTTCTATAAAATTGTTGTATTGTGCTAGCAGGAAGTGTCCATCAGTTTATCTTTGTGCCTGCTTCTGTATGAAAAACAGGGCGTTCTGAAGTGAGTATAGTACCGCCATCCGTCGCTGGAGATGTGGTTTGCATGCAGCCACGAACAATGAGTGACTTAGAGAGGACTGTATACATGATGGATGTTTAACAATTAAAAATCTTAAGTTGAATGTGGAGGAGCTGGGAAGAGAAGCAAAGGTCCTCAGGAGGATAAATGAGTGTAAGAGATTTATCAGTGAAACATGGTTAGTTTTAAATGCAGAAAATGAGAAGCAGCAAGGAGGTTGATGGGAGCAAGCTGAGAACAGCCTATAGAGGGGAAGAAAAGGAAGAGGAAAAAGATAAGTGAGATATGTAAAGAGACAGAGAAAGAGAGTTAAACCGAATGACAAACAAAAGGACATGTGCAGCATGAACAGGACTCCGCAGAGCATGTGGCATACCTTGACTGACAGAGCACATCAAATTGCAGAACGGTGACAGGACAACTGCAATGGCAGTGAGGAAGAACAACCCAGCAAACGGAGACACACTGGAAAACACATTTTTACGTGCACTCTTTCTTATCCTGACTTTGCCAGGAATACAGTTACACTTAACTGTGACAGAACAGATGCATACATACAGAGTATGCTGTAAGAGACTACCGTTTCTGTGGGCAGGCCTCAGTGGCGTGAAAGAGGAAAGGTTCTTGGTTTGCATGCTAACTCTGAGACATTTATAACAGCAAGTGTAGGGTGACAAACTAATCATGGCTTTGGGGCAAATGAGAAATTTTGTCAATGTAGCTAGGCTGGGTGTGTGAAACCTGTGGGTGACAAACAATTTGCAGCTAATAAAGAAACTAGATTACTTCTTACAGAAAAATAGAAGATGGGACTGCATATAGGAAAGCAGTAACAAAGAGTTTGGCTGACATAGAAATAGTAACGGCATCATCCTACTGTAAAGATCTGAGTTTCCTGAAAACAGCTTTGTTTTACTGAATCTCTGCTATTTTTAAGTGAAACAACTCATTTGGGAAATGTTAAGGACAACACAGGGAATTTTTCTGCAAAGCTTTTCCCGGGTCTCTGGGGAATTCTCCCATTGCGTAGCCTTTTATCTCTCTGGGAGGATCACCACAACACTTTCTTCAAAGGACTGTATAAAGGAGCCAACAGATTCTACTACAGGGCAGAGCACTCGTCCCTCTGATGAGTAGTTTCTGTACAGATATATCTAGACAAGGTACAGTTTATTTAGTGGCAACGATCCTCAATAGTTCTATGTGACAAATACCTTTCCATGTTCCTGGAGATAGACTGATTTACTGTAGCATAATATCTGGTCCGTTAGATGACAGGAATACACAAGCACCACCCTGAAGCTAATAAAAAAGTATCCTGTACTTGGGAGAGGCACACGACATCAATGCCAATACTATTGCTTGTTCAGGCCTTTATCTAAAACAGTATTTCTATGAGCCAGTCGAACTGTCAGGGCAACAGCAATATAAGCAGTACTAACTACACTCTCAGCTGGTCAATGGCTTACTATTTGTACTGAAACATTTTTCTCGGCATCTGAGGAAGACATTTAAAGATCAGTTTTCTTTATCACTTCTAAATATAAAAACAATAAAGACTTTATGAATGCATAAAATGTTGGAGTGCGGACCTGTAAGGCCATCCAGTCTCTTCAGTGTTGTGAAGAAATGTGGGTCAATGAAAGGGTTTGAAAAAGAAATATTTTATTTTATATTTTAGAAAAGGGTGATTAGCAGAAGTGTTTTCTTTAAACAATTTTAACTTAGGAAATAAGTGTGAATTAGTATTTTAAGATACACCTTCTACTTTGCAACAGCATTGTAGCATGTGAGGTTAGTTAAAGCGAGATTCTTATATTTATATTCAACAAATAAGAAACATGTAAGCGTGCCACTGTGCTGTCTATAAGATTCAGCCTCTGTCACAGGTGACGTACTCAGCACAGCAAAATAAGGATGGCTGCGAGCAAGTCTAAGCCTCACAGATACAGACAGAAAAAAAAAAACAAAACTGCTTACTGGAAAAGTTATTGCTCTTGCTTACTAAGAGAAAGGAGTTTGACCCAGTGCGGCAACTGAAGCCTGGTTTGAGCACAACTATTTGTCTCTATACCTAAGGTTAAATGCAGTAGAAAATCAGAATGGGGTACAGACAGTGCCAAGCTCTGGAAGTGTACTCTTTCTGTGGTTTTGTTATTTGGGCACTTTGTTCCTGTGTTACTCCCCCTTCCCACCCCCACCCCCCCAAACTACATTTGGGACTCTGTGACCCCTAGAAGGATTGGGAAGGGCAGATGAGCCCTTAGTGGCTTGTCCAATTGGGTCATAACTTTTTGTTCTTTAATTTGGCCCTTATTTTCCTTGCTATATCACCTTTATAGCAGCAGAATATTTCTCCCCCTTCATTTTACCTATTACATATAGGAAATAATTTTCAATCATTTTTCTTTCCATTATGCAGCTGAAATTAAAAATATAGCAAATTGAACTAGAATTTGAATAGTGATGCTAGAGGAATTTCCATCTAAATCAAGAGAATCAGAATCATTCTTATTTAAGAATAATTTTTACTTTTCAGAGCCTTACCTTGAGTAATTTATACAGTGCTGGCCACTATATCTTTGTAAAGGTTTAATTGCTCTTCAGGGGAGCAGTGTAGAGCAATTATACAAATGATACCAGATATCAACGATTTAAGTTATGAGGAAAGACTGAGAAAGTTGAGCATATTCTCAGTGGAAAAGAAGACACCTCATGTAACCTATTTGAAGTTTTAAAAATTATGAAGAGGACTGATAAAATTGATCCAAGCAAGCTCTTTACACTTGCAAGACCACAGAAGCTAGAAGACATGATCTAAAAATTAGAAAGTTGGGAACAAGAAAAATGCTAAGGCAAAACCATTTTACTCAGAAGGATTAGAAGTGTATGGAATAAATTAGTATAAAGGGCCCCTGAAGCAAGAAGCATCATTGAATTCAAGAGGGAATGAGATGAATTTCTAAACAAAAGGAGCAGATAGAGGAGTGGCAGAGAAAATAGTCAAATGGAAATAAAGGAGACAATAAGGAACAATGAAGAAGAGCATGAGAGCTTTTTCCTCATATTTCTTTGGTTCTTCTTGCTGGGACTGCTCTTTGGATACTGATTGACTATTACCTAAAATAGTGCAGCAGCCCTGTAGCACAGGCCAGTCAGCCTTTTTTCACAGATGATTTACAACATTTTTAATAGCAAGTGTATGCAATTAACTAAGGGCTTCCTGGATTTTGGCCCACAGTCATCTTTGATCATATCTTGAAAATGAACTAGTTACTGATCCTAGCCTAGTTAGTCCTACTGGGCAACCATATATCAAGGAAACCCCTGCCAAAGAGACATGGTAGAACAAAGTGATCAGAAGGTCGCTTCCGTCCCACAACTCCAGCTACTGCTGGCAAGCACAAGTTGTTGGAATACCAGGAACCCTGCACCTGGGAAATCTGTCTGCTTAGGAGCTGCAGTTTTCAGAGCTGATTTTTACTAGACACAGAGGATATAGTTACATGCAGAATTTCTCTAGTGAGAAAGTCAGTTTATGAAGTTCAAGCTTCCAATCGCAGCTACTCATTCCAGTCCCCACATCATAATTTACCATATTCCCATGAAGCAGCACCAGAAATTTGAGGTGATTTTACAGATTCTGACTATATATGCTGTTCTAATTTTCCTGTGACTGTGCAAACAGATATGGAACAGCAAAGGCTCTGAAGGTGTGCACACTCAGGAAGACAAGATTCCATTGATTTACTTTCAGACAGGTGTATTCAGAATGACAGCTTTAATTACACAGGAATGAATGGCTGAAAAGCCCACATGCACCTGAGAAATGTTCTTGGGTTTCATTGTTGACTGCTACCTATGTCCTTTTTTGAAAACCTAATTATTTCTCAACAATATTAAGTATTTAAAACCTAATTATTGTTCAGTTGCTCCATTCTTCTCTAGTCCCCCCCACCTGTTGTAGTTTTTATATAACAGGCACATATTATCATGTCAAGAAACAGCATATGGACAATAATACATTGAAATCCTAGTCCTTGCCTAATTAATTGCCTTATAGCTTTCAGAAATGCACTAAAAATAACAAAAACCTTGGTATATATAGTAAATAGCAATAATATCCTCTGTTTTGTTTCCTTGGGAAGTGAGGGATATTTGAAAGGATTATGCAGTTTCTTTCAACTTAAAGCTTGACTTTTTTTCTTCAAGAAAATGTACAAATTTTTTCTCCGCATTTTAAACATTAATTTCCAAGGTATCAACGGCTAATTATTCAGCAGTTACTTTAATGTTTCAGATAGGGAATAAGTAGCCTTGGGGAGAACAGATCATGCTTTTAAAGTAAGTCTAGCTACAGTAAAGGATTATTACTAGAAGACATCCACTGCATAGAGTCACTGCTATTTCTTTCTCCGTTCAAAAACAGAAACAGAGTGGTAAAATTTAATCTCATTTAAAAAAACTCACACCAAATCTAGGTGTTGCTTAATACCCTACGTCCCTAGTTGGGGCTCTGAAAGATGAGCTCCAGAGTACAGAAGGATTTAATGCCATAGGCGGTCAACCCCACCTCTTGCTGGGCACAGCGGAAAAGGAAATTCATTTGCCCTTTCCTAACTATTTCACTCTTCAGAGTCTTTCAGTGACCCCACCTTCTCTGGTCTTCAGTGAAACCCTGGTCTATGAGCTCGATGACTGGAAGTAGCACAGTTCAGCTTCCTCAGGGAAGGCCCTCGGAGCTTATCAGTCACAGTCCTAATGCCAGAGCTCCTCAGCCTTGTCTGCTGCAAGTTCTCCAGGACCAGGAGTACCAGAGTGAATTGCAAGTAAAGAAGAAAATTGAAATTATATATCAAAGGAAAATTAACACTTCCATGTGGTTATATCTTTGTATCTTTGGTGACATCCTTTGGGTACTCCCTCCCACAACAATACATCATCCAGGTGGTCCTGAGTACAACATGTGCCTGTTGCAAAACTGTTAAATGAGAAGTAACATGCACTTAAATTCTGCCCAACAACAATGCTATCTGATGGTTTCCATACAAGAAAAGCTATGTCAAGCAACAGAGACAGCAACCCTTACTAGGAACAGGAGTAACTTTTCACAACCGTTGTTATGGACAGCTTATGTCCTGTCCTTTCCATGGCTCTGTCAGAAAGTGAAAAGAGCATTGACCAGGGCCCAGCCATAGGTCCTTGGTCAAGTGGTGTCCCCTGACTCCACCTGCACTACACAGCTTCTGGATCTCTTCTGGGATCACCGAATGTCATAGCCATAAGACATGATGATTATTTGAGCAGTGTTTTCCTTAGTTCACAGCTCATGAAATAATGTGTTTCTCTGCAGCCTGGCTGACTGGTGGGATTTTAGCCCAAAATTAATGATTCTTTTGCACCCCTTAATATGTGGGATCAGAACATCTGGGAGTTTGGAGAGTA
Source organism: Opisthocomus hoazin (assembly GCF_030867145.1). Lineage (NCBI taxonomy): Eukaryota > Metazoa > Chordata > Aves > Opisthocomiformes > Opisthocomidae > Opisthocomus > Opisthocomus hoazin. The sequence goes on from NC_134421.1 coordinate 45,255,355, forward strand.
CAAAGACTGTTGGGATTGTGTTGGAGGACTGCGGCACGGAGAAGAAGCCAGCACATGCAAACTTGTATGTACTTGTTTTTGTGAGTGGACTCTGACCTGTGGTATTCCCCAGGTAGTGTCTGGAGGTATCTGGGAAAAGTGCTAGGTGGCAAAGGCCAAAAGTGTACATGAGACTCTGGTAACAGTCAACGTCATGAATGCTAGCAGGCCACAACTTCAGCCTGTGACCTGGACCTAATACAGCAGTTACCATCATAAAATCAAGCTTACTTAACTCTTTTCCTGGAATATTTCTATGTATTCAACTTTGACATATGGTTTCCAACTTACATCAGCACGTAGTGCTGGGTCGCTACAAACTTGCTTGAGGTTTTTCAGTTAAATATCTGTAAAAGGAAGCAAGCATTATAAGTTTTACTAATCACATATATCAGTGGTTCAGACAGTTAAAAACATAACTATATCTGTTTTATAGTAAATGTTTTCCTTACATTCAGCTTACCAGTATAGACATAGCCTCTGAGTTTGGGATGGGAGTTCCAACCAAGGAAAAACTTTGTTCAGTGTTTTGGTTATTCTGACCAGAAATCTGTCCAAATTTGGCCATGACTTTTTAGGTCAGGGCTGAAGCCTGCTTTTCCTTCTTGCTAGAAGGACATGCTGATATCTAAAGGTTACAGCTTGTGGAGCTGGTGAAGACTCTTTTCATTGGAACTGATTTTGCAGAGGAATACAGGAGGGTAGGAGGACATCTGTAACCCTCCTGTGATCCCCAGGCAGCAGGAGCAGCCTCCAAGGGGTCACCAAAGCAAACATAGGTAAAAGCAGTGATAGAGGGGATTCTTCGCATCAGCAGCACCAAAGGTCTTGCATCTGATGCCGGGAAAGAGGCTAAGACAGCTCCCCTGGCTGCTCCGCAGCACAAGCTGCCCACAGTTGAGTAGATTCACAGATCTTCCCTTAAAATTTGAATAAAAATATATTTTTTTAGGGTTTCTTTTCCTGTGTTTTCACATGCATTCCTTCTCCCCTTATAATCACTTACTATATTGTAGATCTGTCCAGATCACCATAATTTAACCAGCAGAGTACCATTTCAGTCTAAGAGTCTACACATTGATACATGTTGGTCTGTTTCTTTTTAATTACCTGAGAAAGAGGAAAATAATGATACTATAAATATAGAAGATGTTGAATTTTTAGGAGTACTGGTTCTCCAACCTATTGTTAAGCAGCACATACAAATGTTTTGTGTATGCTGAAATTAATTTTCAATACGCAGTTTCCCTTGGGACATTTCTATGCTTCCAATCAGCATAGAACTGTCCATCAAAAGTAACTTTATAAATATATATATACCCACGCACCACACACACATACACACAATCACTAGCACAAAGTTTTTGGGGTTGCTTCTTTAAAGAGTTGTAAATCTGAATAACATTTTCTCTGCACAATGACCTGTTCAGGTAGGTGGGTGTTCATTTCAACAGAAAATTGGAACAGAAGTATTTGTTGGTTTATTTTTTTTTTCTCTCCCTTCCACTTTTGCAAACTGTTAAGTTAAAAATTCTCTTGTCTGAGAGGTAGAAATTATTAATGCAAAGAGGGAAAAATCACTTCATAAGAGACGCTTTGGAGTCCAGCCTATTTTGGTTTTCGTACTCAAACCATTTACTTCTAATTAGATAAGAGAACAAAAAAAAAAATTCCAAAGGGGAAAATACATTTTTTTTTCCGCAAATTGCTTCCATCATTTCTGAACTCTGCTAAGCATTTTTAATAGATATGTGCCCTTAGCTCATCTTTTGCATGCTAACAATTTAATCTGAATACCAATATAGACACAAAATAAACGATTGTTTCCTGCCAGAGGTATCTGCAGAAGAAATCTTGGAGTAAAACATTGTCTTTGCAGCTCATTGTGTCTCTAATTAGACTGGAAGGAGGCAGAAGCTTGCTGGTGTCAGTCTGTGTTTAGCATGCCCTGGAGCTTCAAGCTCCTGTGGGTATCAAAGTGCACTAATTAAATGAGGGGTCCACAATACCGCACTAAACATCAGAGCGAGAGAAAGAGTCCAGTGTCCTCAGTGCCTTTGAGAATCCATGGCCCACGCTAATTACCCATTGTTGAATTGACTTCCCATTCTACAAGGAATGAATGGTGCCTCTCTCCCCCCCTTCCCCCGGCCTCCTCCCCCCCTTAGATTTTACCATCTTTGCTTTGGCCGCCTAATTAATCTTATGGAAATCTCCCGAAGCCAGATTCCAGCAAGGTTGCCCCGATGTTTATAATTTGATTTGTGATGATAAAAGTGAAGACACCCGGTGATGGAACAGTGTCATTTTCAACACTCTTGAGAATTGAAAAGGCTATCAATCTTTCCCACGTGCATGGCAAACTGATATCCTAGAAAATTAACTTCAATTAATAACAGAAATCCCCAGATGCTCAGTAAAGTAGAGATGCTTTGAAAGAGAACCTTCAAAGATGTCTCTGGATTGTCTTTTATATCCAGACTCTTCTTTTTATATGGAAGAGAGTCTCAATAAGAGGATGTGTGGCAATGGGGGGAGGTCCCCCTCTCCCTTTTTAATCCAAGAAAGATGAGGTAACATTTTATATTTAGTTTAGGAAGAAGTTAACCAAAGGTCTTTAGGCTAAATCTGTTTTTATTTTCTCTCTATAGATAGTACTACTTAAAGGATTATGCTACGCATTTCACTGAGGAAAAGAAATTTAAAATAAAAGCGTTTTTTACAGTAACGCTCCCCTCCCCAAAATGCTGGAAATTTAAGGGTTTGGCAGCTTGTCATTGCCAGCCTTCTTTGCCTTGACAAGATTTGTGATCTAAAGCTGAAAGTTCCATCAGGAAAAAAAGACTTGTTAAGATTTTACATGTTCTAATAAGTGCAATGACACAGATACTAAAGACTCCTATAAAAGCAAGTCTCGTTCCTGTGAAACCTTGCAACACACGAATTGTACTCTACAAAACATCTGCCCTGTCTACTTTTGTGAGTGGCATTTCTATGTTGCTATTTTGTAGCGTAGTTGGTTAGACAACACAACTTCAGTATACCACTAGCAAAATAGAAACAGGTGTAAAGTTTCACCACTTGTGATATCAAGAAATTCCTTGATGAACAAACAAAGACAATTTAAAAGATCACTGATTAGTGATTTCTGGTTTGGGTTGGTGGGGTTTTTTTACATAATATACCATAAACAACAAATTCATAATTGTGATTAACAGTTAATTTAAGGTGATGTATAAGCAAAACTTACTACCCAGTACCTTACTTAATGTTTAGCTCACAAGTAATTTTCAAGGTAGCTTGAAATGAACCTAAGTTACAGTATTAGCTTAGCAGCAAGAATGGGTTAAGTTTATTGCATTTCAGGTTCTTGTAATAATCGGTCACGTGAATGAATTCATGTTGTGCCATTTCTTGCTCTCATTACAACCTTTGTTACGAGAATGAGGTATTAGGATTTTAATGCCTCATATATTCAGTGAATTATGTTAGTGTGCTGTACTACTTTGACCTTTTAAGTATTCTGTAATTTGATTGGCTGGTAATTCTAGTCCTTTTCTTGTTGACAGCCTCAATAACCTTTCAGACAAAGGTGGAATGGCAATCCAATCAAAATACAGAATATTTAAGAGTTCAAAGTACGTGGTATAAAGGATGGCTATAGTTCATCAGGGGAAAACAAAAATTTAATTATTTTAGTGCTTAAAAATTGGGACTTAAATAGAAAACAGAAGAAATAATGCATTCTAAAGATAAAGCTTAAGATAACAAATGACAGAGATAAGATTTAAAAAAAAATATTGCAATATTTTCTTGGCTAACGGTACTTGATAGATACACAATTATAATTTTTTACCATCTTTTTTAATATTTCCATATAACGTGAAATTCTATTAAATGAAAATTTTATTTATGTCTTGAGTATCTAGATCCATTTTTAAACAATTTTATCAAATTGTGAATACGATAAATAAATATACACTAAGAGGCAGCACCTGAACACCTTTGTGAGGATTATTAGTAGTACCAGTATCATATGCTGGGTGTATAAAGTATCATGAAAACATAAAAAAGTAGATGTCTTATTATTTGATACTATCATCTGCATGTTCACTTTTACTGATTGGAGAAGGATGTCTATTTGTCAGAAATTGACATTTGGGTTTGGATTTTTGAATAATAAATTTTTCTAAAAATAACCCTCACTGACAAACAATACTAATTAGAATGAATGCACACTTACTAGATTTTCCACTGTAGGTAGAGTAGAAAGCAAGTTAATTTTACAGAACCTAGCAAACTTTACACTAACTCAGTTCTTTTCTCCAAATGAATTCTATCTCTGAAATCTCTGCTTATTAAAAATAATGATTTTTAAATTTTTTCTGTAATCATATTTTCCTTTTGTTTTTCTTTTTTATCTTTCATAGAATATTATATGGAAAACCCACATAAAGAGTAGAAAACCTTTAGGAAGTTTTCTGATTTAATATCCTTTGAAATCTCTGAAAAAAAACCCCTTAAGGTTGCTATGCCAAACCCAGCTTGATATAATTTGGGGCTGAATTGCTGTACCTATACCTGTAGGTAGGTGTAGTTTACCCTTTTTTGTTTTGTTATTTCAAGTACAGGTTTTCTTTGATTAGAGGTTGTAGCTGGCCTGCAGTTTTGTCTATGGGCTCCATATCAGGGTTGAAGTGGCATATAATCTTACGATCACTTCAGGGAATTCTTTCTTTTTCAATGAAGGAAATGAAATAATGGGTTCTTCCTTTTTTATGAAGCCACTTACTAGGTATATTTAAAAGAGGAAGGATGTTTTCAGGATTCGTACTTGAATGGGGTATGAATTTCCAGCCAGCTGAATTTTTAGCCTCTTCTACGCGGCAAAGAAGAACCTAGGTCAGATCTACAGACCATAGGTTAAAAATTTTAAGAATCTTGATGGGGATACCACTGATTCCTAGAGTGTACTTGTATGAGCAGAAAGCCTGCAGATGTATACCACTTTTACCATACCCCTTTCATATGATGCAGCAGATATCACACAGCACAATATGAAGCTAATCAGCATACAAAATAAGACACACACACACAAGCTGTTTGATAAATCTTGTGTAGTTGTTGGGAAGCGTATGTACCATGGGCAGAAATGTCAGTAAAAGAAAGCAGATTACAGTAATGTACCATATTCTCAGTCTGTAAATGCCCATGGCTTCTAACAGCCTTTGGAATCTAAAAAAAATGTTCAATATTTTTTATGGAGTGCTGCTGTGCCTGGGAGGTGGCAGAGAAGTTATATTCTCTCTATTAGCATGATGCTAACACCAGGCCCAAGGTATACCTGGTTCTAGAGTGAGCTGGGAAAACATCTGTAAATGACCAAGTGAAGCTTTTTGTGTTTTCCAATTGAAGCTGCAATTACATGAATGCAATGGATTCCTGTATAAGTTCATAAGTCTCTCCCACTGATGTAGGTGTGTCTTTGGTAAGAATTATCACAGTTGCAACCATGCAGGTGTCCTTTGCTGTTTGAAATGCCCTGGATTATCTGAAAGATTCAAGGCTGGCATAAGTCACACTAGAGCTGTTCTTCTCTAGGTCACTAGATCAGCAGCTGCTGATGAGAAACTGCTTAACTCCATATTACTTATAATGATGCAAGACACTCTCTGTTTAGTCAACTGAATTTTACCTGAGTGGAATTCAGTGGGATTCATCTACTGGATGAATATTCTGAAACTGTGGTCTTCGCAGAAATATAACCTTCTGTGAGCTTGGTAGTTGTAGGCTATTGCAGTCCATGGGTTCAAGAGAATGTTCCAGTCCCCTGAATGCAGGTTGCAGGGTGGGTAGAGTGTGTAATAGGCTTCTCTGATTGCTTTGGCGAGGAACTCAAATCAGGTCCCAAAACATAGGTATCACCAACTGTTTCAGATACTTAATTTGGGACGGACATTGATAATAGTTATATTTGCACTTAGGATCAAGTTTTCAAGAATGGAAGGAGTAATGGAGAGGAGTTTCCATCAATTTTTCTTATCATTACTGCTTTCCCATAGTGACTATGCTTTGATTTTTTTTCATAAAAGAATCAGGTTGCTGCATACCGGTATACAAATCTTCATATGTGGACAGTTTATTCTAATCTGAATTGCTCATATTATTACATAATTTAATACATAAATATTAAAGAGAACTGTAAGAAGATGCATGTCAAATGTCTTCCATCACAAAAGTATCAGACATGATTTTCTGAAGATACCAACTTCTTCAATGACTTTGTTTTTATGTGTTGATTGAAGTGGTACTTTAATCTAAAACTTGAATTTTCATGTCCATATGCAGTGGTTTCACCATTTGGCCAGCAGTAGGTCACCTCCACCGGAATTAAGGCTGTTTAACACACTGAAAAGTAAATAAAAAGGAAGAATGTATTGTAGTAAAAGGCTTTATATTCAGTAAGATAATCACTGTACTTCATGTGCTCCTTCTTAAAGTGCTTGTTCCTGTCCTTTGGAGGTGACCTGCAAGTAGCTTAGCAACAATATTTTAAACTCCATGCTTTACTCACTTCATAACACATTCAATTTGCCTATTTTTCTGTTCTGGTATGTGATAATGCACATCAATTCCATGGAAGTTGAGGGAGCCCAGTGAGCAAGTTTGGATCGATCTTTCTTCTCAAAGCTGTGACTGTTGAAACAAGGACTTAGAATGAAGCCAAGCAATTTAGAAGACAGTGAAGGCAAGGGCCTCAGAATAGAGAAAGTGGCTAACAAGGCCAAGTGATTCAAAACTATTTCCTCTAACAGAACTGTTGGCTTCATTCCTTTCTGATTTAAACTAGAAACCCCTCCACTAGAGCCACTAAAATTATACTAATAATAAAAAAAAATCAAAATCAGATTTGACTTTTTAATTGGCTTCAAATTGGGCCCTAAATTAGGTAATTTATTGGTCCAAGGAAATGATCACCTGTCTTTTCACTGACCCGTCTGAAGAAGTAATACCTCATTCCAGTCCCCATGCAGAAAGAAAACAAAACCAAATACATTCTACACGTAATAGACACTGGGACCCCAATTCTGCTCTTAGTTTTAGATCGTAATATGGAGCTCAGAGGAGTGCCTTTGAATTAAAATAGTTCAAATGAAGATGAAGCTTCTAGACATATGAACAAGATACCAAAGGGTAACAGATTCCTGCGTATCCACTGACCAATGGTAACTATGAAAGCTTGTGCCACTGTCTCAATTTTGCATCATTACTCCCTTCAGCTCACTTTCTGAATGTCTGATTTGCTAACACATGCATCATTCGCAACTGTCCTGAGGAACACAAGCAGGATCCAGAATGCGAACAGTCAGGAAGACCTGGTTCAGTGAGCTTGGGTGCTTTCTCAAGGTATTTTCCTTCATGTACAGAAGGCATTTTTGTATTTTAGAAGGTGACATATTCAGAGAAGACACACAGCGGCTCCACATATAATACATGCTTCCCTGCCTTTCAGCTGTGAGTGGAAAACCTGGGGCTATGGTATTGGGAACACTGCACTCCTCTGAAGAAGACTATCCCAGGAACTGCTCCTACGGGAACAGCCGTGTTTCACCATGCCATGGGACTACGAACAACTCAAAACCACTTGATGGGATTTCTCAGTTGTCCTTGCATTCACAATGTAGAAGAAAAGTGGCTTATTAAAAGTTAACAGCTAAAACTCCGTAAATGCGGTTAAATTTCTCTTCCCACTCATAGCAGCACAGAAGTGCCACAATGTCAGAAGTCACACACCATTTTAAAAAGAACGGAGTACATGAGTCATGACAGCTGTGACAGACATTTTCACTTGCACTGATGAAGAATTAAAAGACTGAAAATGTGTTTTTTGAGTGTTTAATTCACATCCAATATGTTTTCACAGTGCTTTCCAGACTGTTTAATACTCTACAAAAAGCATTGCTCGGAGAGTCTTCAAACTGGAGTACACAGCACCCATGGATGCCTCACAAATAACTGCATTCTTGACAGGACACATAAAGAAATTCTCGGAAGTAATGCCTGTGAGAGGAGAAAAAAACAGAATTCTGTCAAAGAAACAATCAATCATTTGAGTTAGAAGTTCTGATGCCAATCCTTGAAGTATCACTTTCAAGAGAATATTCCAAAATCACAGATCACAGCAGCTACAAGTTCAAGCGCTTCTCATCGTCTCCAGGCATATTCATTCCTGCTCTCATCTCAGTATCTATGACCCTCAAGCTCCAGTGCATGCAGACAAATAAAATTGTTTTCAGAATAAGATAATTCAGTGACCTCATTTTGATCATTATTTTCATAGACTCCTCTATTTGAAACAGCTTCATATTTTTTCTCGCTGACCTGATTTCTACTTCTCCATTGCACGCCCAAATGAATTATACTGAGGGGAAGTATTCACTACTTCTGTCAGGAAAAAAATCTCATCTGATTGCAGCTGTAAATCAGATCAGATCTGGCAAAACAAAATCATTTGGTAAGACTGTTTTCCCTGTTAGGAATAAACAAAAAAAGGAAAAAAGAAATCAAGTTAACAAATCCATACTGTAAGGTCATCTGTAAGGTGTGTTGGGCACTATGCAAAGACTACAGAGGGATCGTGCTGGGCCGGCTGTATATTGCACCTTACTTTCAGAATACCAAGATAATAAGGTTATACCTATCTGCTTTATGTTGATTCAGACTGGACTTTAGAAAGTGATCAACTAGCACTTTTATCTTCAAACAATCCTTGATAAGACCTTTATTGCATAAGCAAACAAAGCAGTTAAAAACTCTCAGAACAGTAGCCGTATATGCTGGCATGAAGAACAATGAGAAGTGGTTTACTCCTTTATGTAGAGTACTAAAAAGTTCCTCTTTTGTTGAAAATCTGACGTTTTAATTGGGATAGAATAAAATACTTCACAAGAGACAGTGACTTTGCCTCAAGATATTCTGCAGACGCAAAAGGGCAAATAAGGATTTTCTTCTATCAAAAACGGTTTCACTGCAACAACTATGCTTTGGAATTTTTTTTCTATTGTGCCACGTTGTAAGTTCAAACACTTTGTTGTACTGCCTCACAGTAGGTCCTTGTGACTCAGCAACTTTTAAAGTATTATCCTTCCAGTGAATATCTCCGTTTCATGTGATCTTTGTCTCATAATATGTTCTTTTGAATTTTGATTCTCACCTATGTGCACTTACTTTCACTGCATATTACCAACCTCCATGGCCCCCATATTATTTTTCTGTCCTCACAGCTACTTGGAACACCTCCTAATTTTCTACAATTTCCAAATGTGAAGTTAAAGTCTTTTAGAAGAATGAAAGAATTAAACCTAATTAAATAGCCTGTATCTATGAAATAAAGCTCCAGGTTGGTCAAATAACTCCATACTTACACTAATGAAGAGCAGAATGAAACCTCCTAAGTCCCAAATCTGACATATAGGAGGTGACAGATGCAGAACAAGCAAAGTAAATTCAGAACCAGGATCATTTTGAGTTAAGCAATGAACAAGGAATATCCACCTTTACCATTTCATCAAAACATCTCAGCAAAACACAGTCATTTCACTGCCCAAGCACCAACCAGCAAAGATTTTTACCTCCAGCCCAGCCACGATGAAAGAGCCGTGAGGCTTCCAAAGGCAAGTGGGCAACTTCAGAGAGCTGGCTGTGCACAGACACAGTAGTCAGCACCCATCCATGTACTAAAAAAAGCAACCCACAACTGAAGAAAGAGCTGAATGTGACTAGTTTTGAGTTTAGTTACATTAATAATACATTACCACACTAGTAATTGTCAACATAACGCTTTTCAGAAAACAAGGTTACTACAAATGTCTTTACAAAGAATTCAAAAGAGAAAAAAGGATGTTTCATTCTGAGACTGTAAATTGATTGCAAAATATTTAGCCAATAATCAGTCGTTATGTACTCTAGCTGTTTTACTTAACATACTGTGATAATAAATATATTTAGCTCAACTCGATATAAATATGTCTTCCCCTTTGGAAACAAAAGATACCAAAGCAAATGAAAACTATCCCACAGAAACACAGTAATGTTTGAACATCAATTTGACAGGTACTATAATTTCTCTAGTAAGGAGCTCTGAATATTATACAGGAGTATACTGCTAGAACACTATAAGAATTCTTCATAGAAGTTATCTGAAAAAGAAAAGTTTTAGTACAAGTCAGAGAAGATACTGGAAGATGGACTCAGGCTGATGAATTCACTGGTGCTCCAAAAGCATGACCTTGACGTACTTCCATTCAACACACATCTATTATTACAAAACCAGTACCAAGTAGGACTGAAATCAGTATGAGACAGGAGACTTATCTCTGTAACAGATTTACTCTAAGCAGTGCTATGTCATCCACATACATTTGTATGCGAATGACAAGAATCGAAGCATGTTCAGTTTTAATCTATGCCTTCCTTACTATTTTATGTCTAGGGAAAAGATGACAGAGGTGTGCACTACAGTCTTTCCAGGTCCCTCTGTAACAGCAGCCATGAATGCAAAAGATGACACACATTTTATTAATCTTCTTTCAGCACCCTCTTTTATAATGTATTCGGAGCTTTGCTTTTCCATATTTAAATAGGAAAAAAATGGTTTGGACAGTGAAGAAAGGGCAGGGGGGGAAGTGGGAAAGGAGAAAGCTTTTCTTTACAGAGAGATTTTTTCTTCTTGTTGTGCCTGATAGTGTTACCAAGAGAGAAACTCATAGAAAGACAAGCATTTACTTCTTCCGTAGCATATCTCACTACTGAAGGAATATGCCTGTGACTTAGTTAATCTTCATCCCCAGAATACTCACCACTGATGACTATTGAGTATTACAATATTATACATAAACACACATGTCCCATTTATTACTACCAGATATTTGAACTTTGTGTTAAACCTCATGTTTGAACCTGCCGTAGAACAGGGCACACTGTAACTCCTTAGGCTTTGCGATTCTAACTCTTAAGGTCCAGGCAGAACATGACAGGGTCTCTCCATGAAGGGTCTCTTGCGACAGAAGGCAGCAGCCCATCTCCTAGGCAAGGCAGCTCCCTGTGAATGCAACTGGTGATCTACTTTGCATGCTGGCACTTTCCATCCTGAGACAAAATTCAAAGATAAATGCCCATCTTGATAATCACAGACTCCTTCTATTTGTCAATAGTTGTCTGAGAGATTCTGCTTTCCCTTTCACAAATAAAGCTCTCATCCTATAAACATCCTTTAAATAGAGGCTTGCAAGTCCTGGAAACTGAGTTCTTAGGGAACATGAAGGATCCTGTGAATTCATTCACACTAATCATGGAAATAAAGGGGTTTTTTAGAACAAAGTGCAGCTACTTACTCAATTCAGCTGTCCTTAATGAACCCACTATTTTACATAAGTATGCACCCACAGCTGAACAATGCACAGAGACACACAAACTTATCAACCACTTCAAGGATGAGAAAAAATGAATAACAGAAATTTAGGATCTTTGCCTCTTTATAAACAACTAAAAGGAGTGCTCAGAAACATAGGAGCCATAAGGGCCTAGATAGACCAACAGAAGTTTTACAGAATTTAGGAGGAAGAGTTGTTGTGTAGTTAGATTTCCCCGGTGCTTACGCTTCTTCTTGCAAGACTGGGACAAAAACACCATTTGAAACAACAGCAAGCTTTGCTGAAATGAATAACATGATAGCAGTTGCAGATGATCATGCTTCTACCTGCTTTTAAAAATATAGATCTTGGAAAGAAAAAGATAATGCTGGCTCAGATGAGTTTGGGGATTTGCCCTGTAAATTGTCATTCTGAAACTGGCTAAAAGTTGTTGGGGATTGGAAGCTTATAAAAATTCAAATTTTTGCATGGCTTGTGGGAATGGGTTACCACTCCAAATCACATTTCTTTATAAAGTAGGCACATAGTAAAATTAGTATGTTGCAAATGAAATCTGGCAATGTTTAGATTACATTTTAAGGAAACCAAAAAGTGAATAAGCATGGAGATCAGCTTCTAGTATCTCAATCCCTTGTAAATTAGGACTAAACCATGCTTTTGGAAGATTATTTGGGAATTGTGCTGTTCCGCATGAACTTCACCTAAGAGTTGCTGTCGAACACCTTTCAAAAGGGGAATATCCCTTTAAGCCACTGAAATACTGTTCAAAGGGAAAAGTATGCAACGTCTCTGTACTAACAATTGTTTTTTGCTTGTGTTGTTCATAGTAATATGTTTTTTAGACAGAAAATCCCAGAAGAGAATCTACTGAATTTATTCAGTCTTTTACCAGCAGTTCAGACAAAGAGCCAAAGTATCGTGAAATGTTTTCTTTTTCCTTCCCTCCTTCTTTCTTTCCCTTCCACCCTCCCTCCCTCTTTTCATCCCTCCTTTCTGTTACTTTATTCCCTCTTTCATTCCTTCCTTCTTCACCTTGAAGGTACAGAAATACATTGTGGCTTTGAGACGAAAGAGGGTAGGACTCAAGGGAGAATCCTGGCTCCACTTAAAAGGGTTGTTTACATCAGTCTGGAGCACTTTGCTCTAACACCACTTGGATTTCCGAATAAGACAAGAGTTGATGACTCCAAAACGTGGTTTAAAAATATTCCTCTGCATTTGCAGGCATCTAGAAGGACTAGAAAGCAAAGCTGACCAAATATCCTCTAGATATATTCAATCTAGATATATTTATACTCTTCTTTTTCCTACTGTACTTTTATTTAAGGACACAGAAGTCAGGGAAGAACTTCCCCGGGGTATTCCAGTGTTCGGACAGTTTCTGAGCACACTGTTATTCAGCCACATCTTTCCCAGAAGAAACACATTCGAACTTTCTTGCTGACTGTTTCCAGATTGTTTGACTGGTTAGAGAGAAAAACTAGGCTTTAGACTCCTGTCAGATCAGCATCAGGTTTGCAATACTTTTCCTAAAGTAATAATTTCTCTGGAATAAAGATAAGTCACTACAGACACATATCCCATTAGATTCAGGGAGATTTTTGGGCCACAAATCCTAAGACTTGTATCATATCACATGCATCTAATAACTCACTGTTTAGAAGCAGAACAGAGCAAGACTACTTACCTTACAGTACTTGACAGTTGATATAAATACTATTCCACTACATCAAAGGTGAATTCATACAGCATTTAAGTGTACAAATGACTTCTAATAAAGTGGTAATTTTTCTGTAGTGTATAAATGCAATCATATTAGACTGAAATCAGAGAAATGCTAATTCACTTATTAATGATCTCCTTTCGAATTTCTGATTTTTTAAGCAACTTTCAACTGGGTTTGTTAAATATAGTTAATAAGATGAAAAGAGTGTTTTTTTAATTAAGTCAGACAATACACTCAGTTGTATACATGTGAGTTTTTAAGGCTATGTGGGGTAAGACTAGAGCTTAGGTTTTACTCTGTTTCATCTCCTTGTGAGCTCTGAACTTTGAAAACAGCAACCTGAAGGAGGAGACGTCTCATCTCCTCCTCTCTGAAACCTGTGTTTCTGAGGAAGGCTCTGAATTTTACTTTCGGACATGACTGCAATACTGTTGACCAGGACAGGTTCTTCTTTCTGATCCATGAGAAAACAAAACGATGGCAACCCTTCAGCCTCGTTATCCCATAAAATTTAAATGGGTCACTACGAGCTTCTGTGTTGACTCTGACATTGTACAAAAGGACAGGAAATTATTTTTGAGGCTGCTTTAAGGCCTGTGTCCTAATTGAGAGATACTCTGAATAAAATTGATTTCCCCAAAGCTTAGGAAAAATAACTTCTACGCTACTCACCTCCGCCTGATTGCTGTTTGCAAGCCTGACTGAAAGCTGGCCAGAATCGGTGGAAATCTTGAAGCTGATTTCAGTGGAATAAGCAATCAGGGTCCCTGAATGTGTGATTATATGACCATTATCAATCCAGTTATGAAAAAACCATGCTCATTAATTCCCCTTCCGTAGACACAAAAATGCCTTTTCTCATATGCCATTCAGATCAGGCCTCAGAAGGATATTTACTCTTGATTTGCTCTGGTGTAACTGAGCTCTGGACCTGGTCCACTATAGAAATTGCATTGTGCAAGGGAGCAGTAGCTCAGTCTTTGTTATTGGCAGGTTACTGCTGTTGCCAGCCATCAGAGGGTTCCTTAGAGAGAGTAAAATCAGGGTATCAGAGAGACTTGACAGTGTGCTGTGTCTTACTATCTTTTACCCAGCACAACTCAGCTGAAGAATTATTCAAAATAAAATGTAATACATTAGAGCAAAAACTTATTTTTCCACATGCCTGGTTTTCTCATGCCATTTGTGTATTAAGATTTAGAATCACTGATTCAATTAAGCTATAGCTTTTATTCATATTTTGCAGCTGTTGGACCTGAATTTGAAGTCCTCCCTGGTCACCAGTTAGAGAGTTTTAATGATTGGGAGTTTGAATGAAGGTCATTATATCATATCCCACATTACGCGCAGGTAATAAAATTCCTTTCCTGCTTTGATTTTAATTGAATACAATCTTTCAAGTGAAACACAATATCAGAAAGACTTGCTTTGTCTAGATAGTAAAGTAAACGTGGCCTATTATTTGTCAATTTTATTGTCATTAAATGCTTCTTTGTTATAGAAGCTCAACGTTGTTTCATTTTCATGCTCTCCAGAAACAGGTTAATATGTTTTGGAAAATCTTCAAAACTTGGAACAGCCTGCCTGCAAATGAGAGTCAGGATTCATGGCTTCTTTACACAGCAACTTTGCAGCCCAGGAAACCTCAGTATTTTCACCGAGTGTCAGCTTCCCTCCCTCCTTCATCCTCATAAAACATTTTGTTTTAAAAACGGCCTTTCAGTCCAAAATTTTGGCATTCATTTTTTTTAGATTCTCACCTAATGCTGAACAGACGGATATCTCAGGACATCAGTGGCATAATGATGCCACTATTTGTAGAAACCCTCACGATCATGACAAGAAGCTTTTTAGAAATGGCTCTTTCTGCTGCCACAGCCAGTTCGCCGCTAGCATCTGTCCCCCAGAAGCGCCCTGGCTGAGTGTTTGGGTGGCAGACAAGCAGGTGGGATAACATGCTCCCAGAGCATCTGCAAAGTATTTGTCAATCAGATCTCTTGTTACCTAATATTTTTAGCTAAACCTCAAGGATTGACAGCTCTGAATCTAAGCCTACAACTTGGGTAATTCCACATCCACTTGATGAATAATGATGCAGAGCTCCTTGTTTATTTGCTTATTCTGAAATCAGATCTTGTTTATTCTGTGCCCCTTTCTAGTCCTGATATATAACTAATTGTTGGCAGATGTGGCAAGTATCTAGGGCCAAGATATATTTGTTTGCACAGTCTGATTTTTGAGTCTTAACCAGTATCAGGCAACTGCAGCTGGTTTTTATCAGGACTCTGTACACTGTAGACAGTCCACCTGGCAAAACAAGATTTGTCCATGTGACCTCCATATAAAAGCTTTCAACACAGGAGTTCTACTCAAACAATATTTAAAATTTTTGAAAATACCTAATTAAATTAACAAATTGAAGTGAAATGCTAATCAGTGTTTATATATGTAAAAATTGCCCTATGGTTCATATACAGTAGTGTGACACTCTTATTAGTTAATTTTGATTTAAAATCTGAACCATATGATAAGGGTGCTAATTCTCTGAGACAATCTTTCCTTTTTGCAAGCTAGCCAGCATCTATGCTTAATCATCTTGCTTGAAACAAAGCAGAAAGCTAGTATTTGTTTAACTCTGAAAGCAAAGGAAAAACAACAGCAGCAGAAGCAGAAAACAGCATGAATCCAGTTTAGCTGACTAATATCAACACTGCTTTCTTTTCTGATGAGGATCTGATGCCTTCAGTACGCCCAGATGCCATATTCTTATTTGTGATTTTTTTTAAGACCTTCTTCAATTTTAAAAAACAAAGGATTAACATTAGAGCTAACTTGTTTACTTTAAGCTATAAATTCTCTGAGCCACAGAAGTACTTGTGTTTTCAACTTCTCCTGCTTTTCTGTCAGCAGATGAATGTAGTTGACTTATTTCACCCAAACAAAAATATTTTAGGTGAGTAACATTACGGAAGATTGTTTATTTGAAGTGGTAGTGTATAATCTGCAAACTCTGTAGCTACAAGGTAGTCTTCCCTAATAAAGCAGAAAACCTGTATTCGTTTTCTGTATTTACTCTGTCACTGTCAAAAGCAAATCTGAGAAGAGGTACAGGCTATTTAGGATTATCTCTGCTCATAGAGTAGAAATCCTTCAAGATAATATGACTGAAAACTAGGCAATTTCTCCTGATTTTAATAACACTTATAATTTCATTGATTATTGCCAAATTCCCCAATGAACTAAAATACCACAAGCGGGGTCCCAAAATCACAGGAGCAAATAAATGTGGAATTAATAAAATATTTTATTTTTGTACCTTGTACCTTTGGCTCAAAGAACAGTCAATATTTCTGATTTCACTCTGGAAAGCTTTTCCCTTCCCTCACCTTCCCTTCCCCTTTTCTATTTAGAGGGGAAAAAAATTGAATACTTCTGTTAAATCAGAAAACAGAACTTTTGCCAGTGTACTCCATACATTTCACAAAACCGCAGTGTGAAAGAAATGCTATGGAACTTTCATGGGGTGGAGATCAGGCAGAAAAGTAATGAAAAACAAGCGAAGAATTTAGACACTTTTTCAGTTCACCACTCCACTGATTAAGTACCTGCATTATTTCTTCTCAACATTAAAGGACCACATAAAAATTGTATTACTTTAGAGTTGAGTAACTTCCTACAGATCCCACTAGGTAGGTCTGGAGTGCATCAGGGAATTGTGATTTTCAGGGATGAGCTAAGTCCCTATAGACATTCAAAAGCAGGAAGAATTACCTTCTCCTGATTCTAGTAGCACTGCCTAACACATGGGTGTTTGCCATCTGCATACCAGAAAGGACAACCAAGACAGTCAAAAGGCCACAGTCCCCAAACACTACAGAACTGGCCAGTGGGATGTGTCCATCAGATCATTTCCCAGGTAAAGGAAGTCTCTCCTCTCTCCTTTTCTCTCTGCTCCTTCACTACCAAGCAAGCAGTGGGCTTTCCCACTGACTGCCCGGAGCCAGCTGGCAGCATGGACCTGCCTGTGGAGATGAGGGAACCTCCATTCTGGTTCAGGCAAATCCGCAGCTCCTCTGCTTCGGAAATCCCCTACCACTGCCCCTGCGTTGCTCTGCACTTCAGCAGAGCAGCTCTGCACGACAAGTACTTTGTTCCCCTTGTGGAACATCCCGCCCTCCCTGAAACTGCAACATGTGCTGCTGAGCTGTGGACTGAGTCTTTCTTCTATTTCACAGTTACAGCTAAAAAACTGATCTGTCACGATCTGCCAATCCACTTTGGTGTCAAACCCGGAGTAAAGGAAGAAATAATCTGAAATATGCGCTTGCAAGGAAGCATGTTTGTGAATACAATTCCAATATCATATACTTTTTGAACTTGGTGTAGTTTTTGAACTTGATATGCTTTACTCCTAATTTCAGATGTCTGAGGAAAAGGGGAGAAGTGAGCTTCTATTGGAGGCCTGGACGCCTTTGGGATGTTTATGTGCATAAACTATTCACCCCTGGGTGGCTTAGCATGTCTGCCCAGGAGTACTTATTATAAGATGATACACTAGTCTCTGTTTCTAAACCATTAAGCATGATTGTAATACCACAGCATGTGTCTTCACTTTTAATGGATATGCCCCATATATTCCAGCATGGTTTAGAGAATTTTCTCCTTCTCTATGATTGAAAAATGAACTTGTTTCTCTCTTTTGCTAGAAGAAAATAATACTAATGCAGGACCTCAGTAATTAAGTGTCTGACCTAGTGAATTCCTTTTTCTTTCGTGTTTTCTCCACAGTCCATGAAAAATTGATGCTCTCTCAGGTAACATGCTTCTTTTTATCTACAAGCAACACATTGATCCCCTTCCAATTTGGATTTAGCTTGTTCATTCCACTATCATTCCCGAGGTAACAAATGATATTTTCATAGGCATGGTTAGTAATCAATATACACAAGCTACTGTCATTGATCTGAGTAAGACCCTTGATCTAGAAAATCACCAATTACACCTATTTAAAACAGATTCAGCTGGATTAGGTGCAACCCAGAGAACAATATTTTCTTGCCATTTTGCATAATGGTGTTAAAACTAAGGTGAAATTATTTAATTAGATGGTGTTTACGGAGTGAACTTTAGGCTTTCACCATCTTAAAAAACGAGGTCTCTGAAGAGTATGATATGTCTTGAATTCTACTTATGTGTGTAAAATTATTGTAGCCAGATACAGAAACCTATCTGGAATGCAGTCTAAGTTTGTTCCTAACATTTTTAAATTTTACTTAATATAAATAATTTAAACATTGATATAATTTGGTGTATTGCAACATCCTACACTGAGAAGTGTGAGCTTTTGTTTCAAGCTTGAGCCTTCCACACCACACTGCATTCTGTGTATTCCAGCTGAAGCTATCCTGGAAACATGGGAGTTGCTTAGACCTGCACAGCTCAGGACAATAGGACTAGATAATATATATTTCCATAACCCTATACAGCAGCACAAGTTATGATAAATCAGCTGCAAGTATTTAAGCATGTAATTCACACTTACTTTAAAGACCCTTTGCCCTGACGAAGATGTTTAAAGGGGCTTTAATATAGCAGTGAATCAAGCCCTGTGACCAGCTATAGCTTGGTATTTCCAAGCTTTTATCAGTTTTCACCACAGCTTTCATGTTATTTTTAGAAACTGGCTGGAATCAGAACTCTAGCCTGAAGTTGCCTGGGTTTGCAGTGACTGATTTTGGCTCCATTCTCATCATGGTTGCAACTCAATAAACGACCAGAGATTCTACACAGGCATCCATCCGATCTTTGTCATCTCCAGTGGGCTACACACATTCTCTACCTGTGGGCTTGGTTCCAGGAAGGTTATAGTCCCTGTTTCAGTCACCATTTACAGAAGCCACTTTCTCCTGTTTTTCCAATAAATGGCTGCAAGTTTGGATGACACCTCTGTGGTCTACATAGAGTTATACAGCTGGAACATCAATAGACTGTATCCCTTACACCTGTTTCAGTACAAAAGAAAGGTGCTTTTAGATTTCAGTGATATAAAGGGACCAGACAAAACACACAGCACCTTGCAAGACAAAGAAGGAACTTTCTGCAAAGAGGGAGAGGGAAGTTGTGGGAGAATGGGCAAGGAGTTTTGCATATTTAACCACAGGAAAGGAAACATTTTCCTTTCTCAGCATTGCAACAAAAATTCCTACACAAAGCCCAGCAACAGGGGCTTTTTGCAGATAGGGGAATTTGCATGTTCTTTCCCTTGAGCATTGTAGTAATTCATTACTAGTTAGTGGCCACTGTTGACCGTGAAAGTGGTGGTCTGACTGTGAAGCATGGCCAAGGGAAGGAGGCGGGTGTAAGAGACTGAGAACTACCATTCCCATGAGGTATTCAAAATGTAAAGCAGATTAATGTTGTCCAAAACAAACATTTGTTTCCAGCCAACAAACTAGAAACAGTATTTCTGGTCAAAAATGTCAAAACATTTCAGTCAAAAAGTTGATAATTTAGGCAAATCTTTTTCTGCTGGATTTTTGTTATATTTCCATGGTGGTTTTTTTTGAAAGAAAGCAAGTAAAAATAGCAGAAATTATTCTAGATCTCTCGTATCTTCCAGTTATCTTAGATTATCCAATAACAGATGCTATCTCTCACATTTACTTTTCCTCTCTTACAATCTTAAACTATTACAGATACAACTGTCTAACAGAGAAAGTTAAACTCAATTCTCAACTTAGGCACAAGCACAAAATCTAAACTGGGCTAAGTAAGGCCTAGAAGTTTTCATCCCAAAGCACACTGAGAGAAAAATAAGAGGTATACTTGGACTGCTTGTGGAAACGGCATGCCCGTCATGGAGATGATGCTCAATGTTTATGCAGGGAAAAAACTCTTCCTAAGAAAATCTGCTTGAAAGTTATCTCAAGTATTTTACTAATTTAGTTCCACCTTATCTGAATGAATTAAAAGTAACCACCAGTTTATTCAAAACTTGTGAGGTAACCTACCTGTAGAGATTTTCTGCAGCATGGCAGACTTCATTGTTTAGGGACATTGCTACCCAAACAGCCCGGTCTCCAAGACGTTGACTTTCACTTTCTTCACTTCGAAGTTATTGATAGGCGCATTTCTTCTACTAAAAATCACCGTCATGTGTTTGACCTGCCTATACTACTAGTCCATTTATTAACATTTCTTGTGGTTTCATTGCCAGCAATGCACTTCTATTAGCAGTGGGCAGGAGGTGTGAGTGGGCAGCTGGTGGATTGGCATCCCTCTCTGCCAGGGCGGGATCACACTGAGACTACAGCACTAAGCTGAAATATGCTAATGCTCCCAATTGCTAGTTAGGCTGGCTGGGGTTTCGCTGGTGTGAGTAATTAAAAGAAATTTTAGAAGGCAATTTTAATAAAAATGTTGGTATACAAAAGGCCTTGGCCTCTAGCTCTGAAGCAGGGTATTAGCATTACCAATCCAGATCTCCAAAGTTTTACTACGTTGCAGTCTGCTTAAGCAGAAGATCTAATCTCTCAGTTTCCTTGACCTTGTGATCTTTTACCTCAAGAGAAAGTCTGTGTTCCATTTTAGAAATGTAAACATTATTAGTACATATATGAAAGACCGCCTCTGCTCTATAATGGAAGATAAATAAATCCAGAAGAAAAGACCAAGGCCTAGACTGAAATAGCTGCATGTGGTGTGAGCAACCAAGTTACAAGAAAGAAAAAAAATTGTCTTTATTAGGTTATATGAAAACAAAGGATGGTAACAGTTAAACTAAGAACACTGAATAATTCGAAAATGTTATAAAATTTAAATTAGATATTGCTTTCAAAACCTCAACTACTGACTTCACATATAAATATGTGTATGAATTCTACATTTTTTATACATATATATATAGTGCTGTCTTTGGCCTGTCCTGTATTAAGGAGTTTATTGATATTTCTTACTGCTTCATTGCCCACCAACACATTAGCACTGATAGGGATGGGAAGTACATGTATGTAAGTGTATGTGCATCTGTGTAGCTATCTATCTGTCTGTTTAATGTCATGCAAATCTAATGATTGATCTGTTTTTCTCACAGCTTTTATTTCCTTAATCCTAAATGCATAACAGTATACAAATTCTGCTCAACTCTTCAAAAACAACCACAAAAATTTCCTAAATGAGAATACCTAGTCTCCCAAACAAAGGGAAACCACAGCCTCTCAGAGGAGCGGCACCATCGGGGGACAGGGTCCTCACAGACACCATCTCTCTCCAGCATCGGGGAGAGCTGGTCTCTGTGAGGACCCTGTCCCTCGATGGCGCAGCTCCATCTTTTGCACCTGGAAGGACTTGTTCAAGGAGAAAAACATGAGTGTCACTCTCCCTTCACTTCCATGCGGGCAGCATGGTTCCATCTGTGAAGTGCAGACATGTCAGCATTGCATTGCCATTTTCTTCTCATTCACACAGATCTCCCATTCCCACAGGTCTGAAGGAGTTGACACGAGGTGGTAAAATGGGCCCTTGGCTGAGGAACATGCCATGCTTGCTGTGCACTTGTGCTCCAAATGTGGCGAGGAGTCCTCACTGTACGCTGCACTGCAACTCCTACACCGGTGGTGGCAAAGTCATCCCTCAACTCAGTTCTGCTGGCCAGAGGGGGTAGTCTGGATTTAAACCAGAAAGAAAACAGCGACAAAAGTATCCATGATTTTTCACGTGTAACAACTCTTCCTAAGGATTATCTAATCTTCATTTTTCTGATACTCTTTTCAAGGTGCATTGCACTTAGAACACTCATTGACTTTTGACTAATGCTGTAATGATTCCCAGCCACTAAGTTAAAAAACAGCTGCATTTTTATACCATATTATACATATACCATATACCACCATAACTGCATGGTTACTCTATCCCAAATCACAGTCTATTCCACCAGACTGGCCAAACATCTCAGCTTGGATTTACAGCACTAATAGGCAATGGATTTACAGGATCGTTTTTTTTAATTTATGCTGGAAAACACTGGGAAACATGCAGAATTCTGTAAGTACTAAGCACACACTAAAGCACCTAAGGCGACTTGACCCATGCCAGATAGTATATGTAGTGTACAGACCTTGCTTATTGCTGCTTAATACATTTCTGAACGTATCATCCTGAAGTTACCTCAATTTCTATAAGAATTGTTTAGGATCAAGTAGCATTTGTATATTTAATTATGTCACATATCCTTGGTGCTTTTAGATTCAAAACTAATTAGACAACATATTTCACCAGGGTATCTGTCCTCCATGAAAAGCTCTGCTAATAAAAGGCATCAGCTTGGGAACCTGAGAGCAGAAAAATTGTTTTGGATTGAGTTTCTAACTTTTTTCACTTGAGAAATGTTAGCAAATTGCCAGCTGAAGTATGGATTTGAAGAACAGGAAAACTGACACAGCGGCCATCCCAGCATATTTGTTAGTTTTTTCTCTGTTGTGCTGGAAGGAAAAATAGCATTGCTGCTGTGTAAATGCAAAAGATTGCTAGCCAGGTAAAGGCAGAGCATTTCTGTTTCCAAAAAGTTTAATTTGATGACATATTTTACTCTTCCAAGTATTCTCTGGGCACTGGCAGGAACCAGAAATGCTCTGTCTCTTGCATGCCATATTAGAGGAGCCGAAAGCTTTGTCTGTAGAGCGGTTTGTGCTCTGAAATAGTTTGAAAGCTTAGCCCTGATACCCTGTAGTGCAAACTGAAACTATGGGGAGAAAAGGCAGGCCACTCTCCAGTTTTAAAACCTGGAAATATTTTCCTGAAGTAATGTATGGAATAAACTACTTACAATAAATTACTGTAATACTGCGGGAGTTTTCACTGATAGAGGAATGTGTGTAAGACACCCTGACATAAATCAACTTTGGCTTCAATTATTAAGTGCTAAAAGTAACATTCTCAGATAGAAAAGGGTGGGCTTCCTGCTTTTCAGTGATAAATATGTATGAAAAAAAGAGAAGTGTCACCATGGAAACCAAAGTCTTGCCATAGTTTTTCACACAGGCAAATGTTATAGTGGAAACTTGTGCTCATTGCAAAAACAAACATCTCGAGACTGAGTCGAAGGCACTATCACAGCATTGTCAACTTTGTCAGCTTGAGCCCCTTTGCGGGTCATTTTCTTTTATCCAAGTCTTCCTATGTTTCCCATCTGGATTACACTGTCATACTTCAATCTGCTGTCTGAGGTGAAAAGTTTAATATTTTTCCAGTTCAATAAAAGAAAAACTTTGATAAAGATGAAAGGAAGATAAGTATCCAAAAATGCTTCTCTTCACCTGTATTTAATCATAATGACAAAAAATACATAAATCAATTTTAAATATTAAACAAACAACAAAAAAAGGAAATTAAATTAAGGCACTAATCCTACAGGTGCAGTTCTTCATGAGTTTAAGCTCATGAATAACTTTACTGTTGTCACTAGTGCCTTTGTAATCAAGGAGATGTTTTTGTGAGTGTTTGTTAGCAAGGTCAAGACTTGAATGTATGAGTATAGAAAATACACAGAAGCTCACAGATGTCACTAAATAATGTAGCAGACCAAGAAGGAGAAAATATGAGTAAATGGGACTGTTAAAATGCAAAAAAACACATCCCAAAGTGCTGGCAAGGATTATGACCCCCTGTTTGGTACATTTGTCCCAATGAAGAAAGATGGTCTCTTCAGTAAACAGAGATGATAAAGCACGTGCTAATTTGGAAGCAGTGTAGTGGAGTGAATGCCTTTCAGCGTGTCTGATTTGCCAAGCCTATATGCCAGTTTGCCAAAACACTTCACCACAGCTGAGCAGCGCAACGTTCCCACATCTCACTTTCTTGGAGTCAAACCGGGAACCCATTGCCCACAGGCAAGAAATCCTGTTCTCCCAAGGAGTCCTTTTGGTTTTAATAGGACTCATTGTGTGAATGAACAACCACAGAGGAATGTGGGCAAGAGGCTCAAAATCTGGCTGCTGAATCACCTCTCTGCAAGCCAAGTGGGCAGCCTGGGTAAGTAAGGACCACTGCTGTTGATGGCACCATTCCCTATCCTATGAACCCACGTTCTATGGGGCTCTCCAAATATCTTTACGATAACTTGGCTGACTTTCTATTACCAGCTATTCTATTTCTTCTATACAGCACAGGAGTTCTTTGAATTATTATGGGCTATTATTTAAATGCATATTTAAATTCCTGTAGACAGGAGATTTTTAACCCCAATAGCCTACAACTGCTCCATTAAATCTGTTTCAGCATTTCATGTCTATTTGGCTGCTGCACATACAGAACAATCTGTGAGCAGTTATGAAATTTATTATTTTTAAAATTAGGTTGTGGGTGTATGTGTGTATGAATGATCAGTTCGGAAAAATATTAGTTATCTGGCATTTTCAAAATAGCCCTCAACACTTCTCTGCCTTTTAAAGACTAATGACCTGCAAAATTTAATTTAAAAATATTTTTCTTAGTTTCATAAGCTAAAAAAGGCATCTAATATCACACCATTTCTATATCTTTTCTTTATATGACATAATAACAGCTGAAACAATTTGCTTCCATTTTTTTCTTAAGATCAGCTGCATTTGACCTAAGATCTTACAGTTTCATCCCAGAGAAAACTTCAGCCTTGGACCTACACAACCAGTCTAACCTTAATTTTAAGCACCAGTTTGTCCCATTGCATCTAGAAGGGTTACTGAAACAGAGAAAGCCACAGTACTGCTTTTACAGCCATGCTTAACTTCGCTACCAGGACTGCTCTCAACAGTCAAGTTAAGCATATGTATGTGTGTTTCCAGGACCTGGGTCTAAGTCTCTTTTACAGGACTGGACTTCTAATGGTTTCATCATAAAAATCTGAATCAAGGAGTCATAAATGAAAAATATGACATAAATGTACCCGGAGTGGCACAAATGGCATCATCATAGTAATCACACTAGAGACTTGCAGGGAGCAAAACAATATAAAATAATTCAAATCTTTCTACTGAGGAAAGGAAAAAAAGAGTTAATTGAATAAAGTACTTCAGAGGATTGTAGCCCACTTATGTTTTCATTTAAATACACATTAAGATTTTTCTAAAAAGGCCAAAGACAGTTTTTGTAACGCCACATGTGGATGTCAGCAGCATATGTAAAATGGAGAGAGAACAGTTCATTCTTGTTAGGTTTAGTGCCATATTTTTCTAGGTAAGATCAGCTGTAATAGTGTTATTTCATTGTGATTTTGAACCATTAATTTGCTCAATAAACAGTGCTGGATTTTTAATAAATGAAAACCTCAGAATACATGCATGTTCATGGTCAAGTGCCAAGCATGATTTAAAGAAGGCTATTGTAAGTCTACTTTTATTGTTTTTCATAGACCACCAGGATCAAATAGCGTGTGGCCTACAAAGCAATTAGGCATTTATAAAGGATTCTCTACTGAAATAACATGCCCAGAAACAAAAGAAAATCCAATTTGTAAACAGAAAATACTCAAGTCGGGAATCTGTGCTACAGTTCTGTGCTCTTCATAGCCCGCAAAAATAGGTGAAGATTTCTTATATGAAAATGAGAGTGGTTATTGAAATTTTCTTCAGGTTGCATAACAATGGAAATTGTGTATTTGATCATATTATTTTGTATAGTGCTGAATGCCTGGTCCTTGTGCCAGCTGATGACAGTGGGAAGGTTTCATCTCCCTTCCTTGCATGTCTCTCCAAGCTCCAACACCAGGCAAACCAATCTGAAGCCCAAATGCTGCTTTCCTCCAGTTGACCTGGATGGCTGTACAGAGGAATACACGCTGCTTCTCCAAAGGCTAAATTAGTGCATGTCATTCACCCTGCCACTCCTGGATTTGATGGTCTCGGCTCTCCCTGGTCAGCAGTTGATGCAAAGACAGAGCAGGCACCGTGGACATCTCTTGCCCATTTTCCCTGCATGGCTTTACCAGTGGCAGGGCTGATCTACAGCCCAGCTACAGCCTCACTGTACCTCTCAGGAGATCAGCTCCTGCCTGAACCAAGGGCCATATTATTGTGGTGGTACAGGCAGCAAAGAAGGCCTTTAATGTAGACTCTGAAGGGCCATCAAAAACTACTGTAGACCCACTTTGCCTCAGGCATTGCTGGCATCGCCTTATTCCTTATCACTGTCCTCCAGCAGTGCTAAAGACACAACCTTGTCTCACTGGACGAATTTCCCGATAAAGTGTTCTCATCAACAGCAATGCAATGGGCATATAGTCCTTGTCAGGGACAGTGTTTAAGGCGACATCTGAGAGCTGTACAGAGAGGAACAAACCTTCACGAGAACTTTGGCAGCCCATGCTTTCTATTGCTCTCAGTTAAATAGAGGAACTTAACTGTTTCTTGTAAACAGACACTTGGAAATACAAACTAAAGTAACAGCAATTCAAATCAAACATCCAGTCTACCCAGTTGAGAATCTGCTCCAGCATACATATTCTTTAAAGGTTATACCCACCTACAGGCTGAAAAGACTGTTAGGGTCAGAACACATACTACTAAGGCACCGTAGTCTGGAGAATGGAACCAAGCTGAAAAATACAAGTGACACTAAATTATTTGTTTATATTCCTCTGAATTTAGTGCATCATCAACGAAAATATTCTGTGTTTGCTTGACTACTGTAACCAATGTATTTTTCATTATTTAAAAACAATTCCTTTCCTTGCCTTGCCTTGCTTTGCCTTGCCTTCCCTTCCCTTCCCTTCCCTTGCCTTGCCATGCCTTGCCTTGCCTTGTCTTGCCTTGCCTTGCCTTCCCTCCTCTCCTCTCCTCTCCTCTCCTCTCCTCTCCTCTCCTCTCCTCTCCTCTCCTCTCCTCTCCTCTCCTCTCCTCTCCTCTCCTCTCCTCTCCTCTCCTCTCCTCTCCTCTCCTCTCCTCTTTGTTAAAAATTTCCAGAAACACAAAATGCAACTTGTAAATAATTTTTGGCTTGGCAAGCTCTCATGTGCATTAACGGTTTACATATTGTTCTGATTAGGCAAGCTAAACATGGTACTAAATACGCAGACGTGTTTCAACTCATGATGACAGCTTGTGTATGATTTACAGCACTGGCTGCTAAAGGCAATTGTTCTGGTTCAATATTCCTATTTATTTATGCCATCATTTTGCTGTAAACAAAGCGATTTATGTATCAGATGGCTACTGACACAGAGTTTTTTGAAAGCTCAGTCCCAACAAATGCAGACATATATCCACACTTTAAATAAGTATGTTGGCATTTTTTATACTTTTTTGGACTGAAATCAAACTGAAAAGAGATGTTACTATGGCAATTCAGAGGTTATTTTTGCCTGATTCTCTTTGCTCATAAACAGAAATTTAATGCCAACTCAACAGACTGGTGATGTCCCAAACACAAAAACAATGCAAATGTGATGGGTAAGGAGTCTCTATAGTACAATTTGCACAGGGAAAGAAGCCATTTCCAAATATTTCCTTTAAGTCAGTATTAATATTATCATGAGAATTTTGTTTCCTTAGAGTCACAGTGGATGTCAGCTATAATATTATTCTCTTACTATCTATGCAGACCTATACATAAACGGACTCATAGTTGGCATGTCCTTGTGAAGTAGGATTGCAAAGTTCAAAAGCCTTATAATCTGCTGCAAAATCTGTAACTATGTGACCAGAAGGCAATATTCTGGTTTGCATAGGCAGAATGGGTAGCTTCCTTTGACAATGAATAGCAATGAAAAAATCTACCTTAGTGAGAAAATTTGTGATACTTTTCAAATGGGATTAAAACAGACACTCTTTCTCTCTCTCTCTCTCTCTCTCTTTCTCTCTCTCTCTCTCAAGCTGTCCATGGGTATTGGATCCGGGACATTTGGTGGTTACACATGAACTATTACACCTGGGCTTTCCCTGGCAAAGGAGTTACTACACATATAAGATTTTCCCTTTTCTAGGCTGGCAATTGTAAAAGTTAATGCATATTTCAATAAGAAACTCACTGATGGGTACCTGACCTGATCCTGTCAAACCAGTGGCAAGACTAGGAAATCCACTAGTCTGTACAGCAGCGAGTAGGCTACCAGCTTGGATCAGAGAGCACAAAGCTCTACCAAAGAGCAGCAGGAGCAAACTGAAGCCTCTGGAATTAATTTATTTTCATCAAAATACAAGGATGTCTTTCCCTACCCAATATTATTCTCCTTTGAGCTTTTTAATTTGCAAATTTTTCCTAAGAAGCCATCCTTGACCATTAGATTCTCTGATAATTGCGACCTTCCTCAGAAATCTCCACCAAAGCCATTGTGGGGCCTAACACTCAGAGAAACATCTTCCTAGAGAAGTAATATAGGATAACAATTCGGCTAGCGCTGCTGCTAAAGAACATCACCTATAAACCTCCCATGCTGACCGTGTATTTTTTGTCCTACGTGAAAGTAAAAAAAAAAAATCCAGCCAAAAAAAAATCCTTGCAAATCACAGGCGCAGGCTAATTGAAAGCTGTAGCTACTACTGACACCAGGAGAGGGGTCTGCGGAACAAGGACACTTCCAGTGATAATAAAATCCTTTCTCATTTTCCTAATTTATAGTAATAGCCAAGCCAGAGTCCACGAAAAGATGAACTAAAAATATTGGGGTCATGGGTCTATTTAATGCAGCAGCTAGCAGCAATGGATTTACAGGAGAAACTAAGGGGCACATACGCTGGGTCATGAGCTGAAGAAAATGCTGCTCTCTCTATATCACCATTACAGCTGTATCCAGCTCCGGCTAACTATGTGGCAGCCCTTCCCCATCACTTACTAGGCTGGGATGTTTCCCCAAACAGGCAAGGCAAGGACTCTCAGCCTTAGCTGTCACTTTGCAGTCCATATTCCAAAGCAGTACTGGGGCTGCTCTGCCTCAGGAGATCGGTAGGAGCTACACAGCTTATTGGACAGACACTTGTACTTAATGCATTTCTTACCCCTGGTGCGTGCCAAAGGCAGAATAGCCCAGTGGATACACTACAAATCGGGAAAACTGGGTTCTGTGTATGACCACTCTGTCTCTCTGGATTCATTCCCTCTCCCTTCAGTACAAATGAATAATGAATCTGGTCTTTCTTTCCCCTTCTGTAAGCCCTAGCAGTAATGACAGCCCTCAGGCTACAACAATCCGCTTGGAACTACTGTAAAGGATGGAGAAATTAACTGCATTGAACGTCTACAAGGATTTAAAAACAAAAATGGCCTCCTCATGCAGAGGGAGAGGATGAAGAAGGTTTCTTACTCCCACCTTCCTCCTGCATAATGGAAAGACCTTTGCAGCCACTGGGCTTGAAGGACTGTGCAGCTTTCTCAGACTCCCAGGATTTAACAGTAGTCAGGGAAGGAGGGACTTACGTCTCCGCTCTGAGTCAAGAAGATGCTCACTGCTTGCAAGAAAGCTCTGAGGTTAGTGATCTCACTCTCCTGCAGGCTGCTGGTTTTACCCTCAGCATTGTCCTCTCCGACTTCAAAAATTTACTTCTTTCTTCACTTGAACAACAGAATTTAAAGACACAGGTTGGTGGCTGCACAATTGCCGCTCCCCTCCCCTCTGCAGAGGTATTTGTCAGGTGCCAGCAGCTCCACTGAAGTAGGCCAATAGTCTCACAACACATATCATCTTACCTTAGTGTAGTCAGGGCATCTGACTGCATAAGCCATGCAGTAGGACTGTCATTGTCCAACATTTGGTCTATTAAACATTTAAAAAACATAATAATACTAAGAATCATGACTACACGATTTTCTGCTACCTGGCACCTGCATAGCTTTATCTGCTTAGGCAAACTGAGAGCCAAGAGGCAAAATTGGGAAGGTAGCATTCTACTCCCACTCTGGAAAGATGGGAACAGTGAGGGAGATGGAAATGGAAAATCAGGCCTTTTAAAATGTTTAGGAGAAAGATTTTTTATTACTGAGCAAAAAATTTGGAATCATAAAAGGAATACCGACAACATCTTTGCCTTTTAAGATACTGAGTGTGATCTCACAGGACTGTAAATAAGCAGTAACTCCACGGAGATTTTCAGCTGCACTACAGTGAAAGCAGCGTAAGTGAAACCAGAATCCGGACCTACACTATCATTTTAACAATCCCAGTAAGGTATTGTGGAGAGTATGTATTCGCACTGTAACTCCACTTCACAGTTTGTTAGAAGGAAATAGGCTTCAGCTTGAATTCTTTCAGCATAGGCTGAAAGGTGTGATTATGGCCCCGTAATATTTCCTTACAGTGCTTTCTTGCTCAATTCACAGTAATTTTTGCTAGAGTATCTTTTTCCATAATTTTCTGGCTTTTTTCATCTTCTGATTTTGTCCAGGTTGTAACACCCTACTACTGCTACTAACCCTGTTTCCCCCCACCGTCGCACAGTGCCTACCTCTCTGTTTCACAGGGGAATCTCCTCCCGTATTCTGACCCCCTTCAGCCGGATACTGGCACTGATTTCCAGCAGTACTTTCTTCTTTACCTCCTACACGCTCCACCCCTGTGCTAAGAAGATGCTCTCCACCTGTCTTCCTCCACTGTCCTTGGAAACTGGAAAATTCTCTCTATGCCATGGATATTTCTATTGCCTTCTAGCTGATACCAATGTGCTCTGCCGTGCTTTCTTCAAACCTTGTTTGCCTTGTCTGTGGGGATGGGTTTCTGTTTGCATTTCTTCCAGTTTTCTTCACGACTTTTGCTTTTATTAATAAGAAGAACATAACTTTATGTAAGTTGGATGACGTTGTGTTTCTTATGTCTGTGTAGCAAATATAAGGGACACAACATCCTACAAGAATTTAAAACAGTAAGTACATGGTAAACAGAGAAGTTTGATGTTTTGGGGTTTTTTTTCAGAATAAGGTTACAATAGAAAAGATTACCACAGTTAATATCCATTTCTTTATTAAAATAAAAATGCATGACAAAGTGTAAGTAGTTATACGCTAGAACGTCAACTGTCAACTCCTAAGGGAAAATATGGGAAATTATGCCTTTTTTTCCCCCCAAAGAAAGAAATAGAAATAAATGTAAAAGGGTTCAGTTTGCAGTTATGGGATCTAAGTGTACACCAGATCCTAGGTATCCTCAGGAGAGTTTGAAGTATCGTGCTGTCGGTCTCTCAATACTCAGGCACTTTTTACCGTAGCGTACTGTTTTATCCGGTCAAGTTCTCAACCTTTCGGAAGCCAAGGTGAGAGCTCAAACTTCTTCGCCAAAGTGCGTCCGCTGTGCATTAAAATACCGGGGATGATCCACTCAGCCAACCCCACAGCCACTGGAGCCCACCGCTCCCATCCCGCCATGCCGGCCCCAGAGGCGCAATCGCTCCTCCCGCCACCACTGCCGCCGCACGCGGGGGCGGGAAAGCTGGGGCGAGAGAGACCCCTAGCGGCGGGAGCGCCGCGCCCGCGCCGGCCACCGCCTCATTGTCCTCCGACGCCACGCACCGCACCGCACCGCACCGCACCGCACCGCACCGCAGGGGCCGCGCCCCTCTGCGGGGATGCCCCGCGGTGGCTCGCTCCTGCCTGGGGAAGGTTCGGCTAAAGGGGCAAACCCACCTTCCACCTGGTTTCGGGCTTTGACTTGCCGGGTCACGCAGCGGCGCGCGGAGGGGGGGGCGCAGTATGAAACATTAAAATGTTGCTGTAACTCCCGGGTGACTCCTTTTTGTCTAATACAAAACATTTCAAGGCACAGAACACCGGCTTTGTTTTACTGTGCCTGCTTTTTGAGCCCTCTTACACTTATTTAGCTGACTGATTTGGGAAAACACAGGAGTCGGTGATGCGATTTCTGTTCTTACTCACCAACAAGTGCCTACCCTCTGCTGTCCCGCCTTAATAATTCGGTATATTGTTGTCCTCTTACTTTACTATCAGTCTTGCTTAAGAGAAGAATCTTGGTGGGGTTTTTTTCTGTATCTATTTTATCACACAGCTGCCCGGCAGCCCAGACAGCAACTATTTGTCTCAAGTCATTTGCAGCGACAGTCACTGCTCAAAGCTTTCTCTCTCAGAGTCTTCTTCCTGCTGCAGGCGGTCCCGTTGGTACCACGGCTGTTAGCACAGAGTCGTGTCCACGGGACGGCTCGACCATCATGGACAACGCAAAGAGTTTGCACAATTAAGTGCAAAGTGTGTGAAATCTAGCAAAAAAATAATGCTAATCCAGGCAATATTTTATCTTAATAAGCAGATTGAAAATACGCAGGGGCAGAGAGAGGGGAGACATGCAGCGTGTATTAAATGCAGGTTATCAAAAAGAAGCTGTCTCTGGATTATGTACAGTTTCACTTGACTAAAGCTTCATGGAAGATTAAGCTTTTTTTCTCTGTGCTGTTTCACATAGGTCAGTTGATGATGTGCAGAATAATTTTAACCACATATTAAACAGTGGTTAATCTAAGATAAGGAGATGAGCAAATAGGAATGAGAATAGTGTTTTTAGTGTTAATGCTAATTACAGACGGAGCAAACATTTCGTCAGAAATTTAAACCCTTTGTGCAAGGTTCTCAAAAAAGTATGTATAAAGAGAAGGCCTGTTTACTATCGCAGTGTTTACCAGCCAGTCTCCTGTGTGGTACACATAATTTATAAAGGAATCTATCACTCCTCTCTGATTTACAAAGAAAAATAGCACTGAGGTGACTGACTTCTGGAACTGCTGCAGACACGGAAAATAAAATCGGCAGAAAGTGTTAAAATCCAGGACACTGTGTCAAAGAGTTGCGAGTACTAAGCTAGCTGGGTAGCATTTTTAACAGGAGAGGGAGGTGGAGTGGTGGGGTTCTGCAGCATATAAAAATAACACATTGTATTCTCCTTAAATTATGGCATTTCCAAAATATTACACTTCAGACTTTTGCTGGCCCCACAGGAGACATTTTCAGTGCCTTTTCTCTTGTAAAGATTTAATTGATCTCTTTTGAAGCTAGGAGAGATCTAATATTTTGCAGATCTATTTTTATTTTCATCTTTTGCCTTAATCCCCTTCACACCCCTTTAATTCTTCATTTGAATTAATTAAGCTCTCCTCAGACATGTGAAGATGGTGAGATTTCTCGACCCCATTCATCACTCAGGTTATTCACAGTTCTTGCAGGAATTTTAGCAACAGTTCTCAGCAATTTGCTGAGGAAACCTGTTTGTTACTTGTGTGCAAGTATTTCAGCAAGCCCATGAATCGGACAACCAGCACCTTGGAATTTGCAGTGAGAGCATTTATCTTTTTCAATGGACTCTGACAGCACAACATTTGTTCATATAGCTTTGTTTTGTGGGTGGCAATAGGACACCTCTGGGGTAAGGGATAAGTACATAGCAGTTTAAGTAAGCAACGACGTTACTGAAAGAGGGAGAAAAAGCTTGATTCCTTCTTGCTGAATTTACCTTGTTTTCTTTTTTGCCTTTTTTAATTCTTGTTTTCTTTTTCTTTTTGGAAGAGAATAGACAAGCTGGCAGTACGGGTTACATGCTGTGTTATTTCCTCTCAGCCGCTTGCTTTTGTGTTCATTTACACAGTGCATCCTCATTTTTCCTTCCTCATCCTTCAGATATTTATCACATGAAAATAAGCCTTATCAATCAGTTCCTTGAATATATTGCAGGAGAACTATGGGGTCTACTTTGGTGAGTAACTTCACCATCTTTGCCTCACCATCTCTGATCAGATAGGTGTCCAGGCTACGTTTCCCCTATAGGTGGACTTCTCTCTAAACATTATTTAGACTACTGCTGAAGGTGGTCTGCTGCAGAAATGTATTTGGCATTGCAATCTTTGTGCATAAAATATATGTTGATCTTTTAAATATGAAAAGATTCATTGCTAGTCATGCAAAAAGGTGAAAAAAATCAAGAAGTGTACCATATCAAAAGATGAGTAGGAAGAAAATGGTTAATCAAATGTAATTTACCAATCGTTCCTATAAAGAGAGACACATGGTTTCAATTTTCTTATTGAAATTGAATTATTGGTTTAGGACAGGTTGGCAGAGTAAAATCATTTCTTATGTAGCCATCCAATATTCCCTCCCTTTCTTTCTTCTTAATCTCCAAATACGTCTGGCAAGTTCAGAGATTGTTTTCTGGAGTCAAGGGATCCAAAACTACAGAATCCTCTCACTGGGATATTTTTTCCTCACTTTTTGCTTTTCATTTTCTGATAATACAAACAGGTAGGACTTCATAAACTTAAAATACCAGAGAAGTCTTTTCTCTACTCTCTGAGTATACTTTCCTTAAACATCTGTTGAGGCAAACAAACTCTGTTCCTATATCCCTCACAGAAGAAGAAAATGTTTAGGAGTATACTTTTTGTTGGGAATTAGGTTAACTACATACATCATCATTACTTGAATTGTCAGGGAAAACACCTGGGAGACTTTTTTATCCTTTTTATCACTATTAGAACCCACCAGACACAACTATTCCAGTGTAAATGTGAAAGAACATCTTAGTAATCATTCAATTTATGTTAGTGTTACTGGGCACTTAAATTTTTCTTTGAACATCTGGGCGATATCTTGTGGCATTCACAAACCTTTGCCCACGTGTCTCCCAGGTCTGTACGTGCTTCACACACTTTCACCAAGGTGGTAAGATATTTGCTTGCAAAATATCTGTAGCTGCTCTTTTTCTGAGGCTATTGCTGTCCACCTTCACTACAACTTCTTCAGCGCTTGACCCAAGTTAACCTGTTTTGCCTTGAGCTGGAGTCCACCATCGGAGGGCCCAGCTATGAAACCTGAAGGGTGAAAACCAGTGACTGAGTGGTGGTTGCATTTCATATTGCTGTAGCTGCTTCACGATCAAGCTTACACCTACACACACAGTTTCTTTTCATGAACATATGCATAACTGCTGAAGTCCTGGTGGTCCTCCATCACTCGGAGCATCAGATCCTGACAAAACCCATGCCCCCCTCCACTTAACCCACCAGTGCCAATTTAGCATATATCTAGTGCACATCTGAGCTGCACCAGGTGTGCTTGGACAGGAGGACCATACACAGTAATTCAAAGAGCAGTGCTCTGGGAGTTCTTGTGGGATGTCTGAAACCCTAATGGCAGTGGGTCTGATAGAGGAACCTGATGTGGGGTCTTTTGTTGTCGAAGAAGCGAGGCTGCTCTTATCTCCAGGCTATTATCTAGCATTGAGCTTTTTTTGATATCTCCTGATTGAAATAGTTTCATGTCCTATTAAAAAAACAAACAAATAAACAACAAAGAAAAATGCACCCAAAAAAACTCAAAGTCAATTGGGAAAAGATTAATGCCTTATTTGAAGTTCTCATCAGTGACATGGGTGGAAAAAGCGATAAGCCTGACTTTAAAGAAGGCAAAACAAGTGTTGCAAAGCCAGGTCTCTTAGACTTGGGTGAATGCCTGAACCATTCTTTTGCAAAGGAAGACTTTGTGGTTAAATTTTGTTCTGAATTTTTATCTAAATGCTACTAACGCCTCATACCAAGGAAAAATTAATGGCTGTGAGAAGAATGAAATAGAGTGCATCACTCAAGCACACAAAAAAATTGGAAGTTCTCCCATTTTTCTGGTAGGTTCCTCAGGCGTTGGTCTGTCAGTTCATCGTTTCCTACCCTGAGATGTTTAATTCCACCTCGTCTTGTTACGGTGAGTTTGAGCTGCGCACCCCATTGCAAAACCCTGTGCTGGGTGCCAAGCCAGAGGCGCCCCAGGCCACCGGGGTTGGGGACACTGATAGTTGCAGGGCATCCTGCAATGAGTGAATCTGGGGTTTTAGAGAGACAATTGCTTCAGTTGCTAGCTATAGGCTGGAATAAGTGATGCGGGGAGAAAAGCTGAAATGTCCCAGAGAAAGAGGAGAAAGGACATTCAGTGAGAAAGAACAAACAATGACAGCTGACAAAGACTTCTCAGTTTGGGTCAACATATCCCATAAAAGGAAAAAATCTGACAAATATTACTGCACAGGGATGCAATGAGCGCTATGGCCTTTTTCCCTTACTTTCATGACTTATCACAACAAATGACATCACGGAGCTGGTGTCTGAGCTCCAGGACCCAAAAAAGACTTCTTTATGAAAAATGAGCAAGATGGAGCTAGGAGGAAAAGAAGATCATTGCTCACAAACATTAGATCAAAGTCTGAAGAGCTATTTTTTTCAAATGTGTTTCTTTATTAACGCCATTCCTTAATACCTACATGAATAGCTTTTTTGTTCATAAACCAGTGAGTGACTGATTAATAACTTTCACTAATTCAGTCTGGGAGAAGGAACAACATCATTATATCTTGGCAAACAATCGTTGCCATAAAAGAAATGCTGTACAGCTGAGGTAAAATGTGTATGAAGAGAAAATTATCTGAAATATGCTTTGATAATCCATATAAAACTTGGGAATTGCAAATACCTCTGCAGAAACCTGGACTGTGAAATAATTCCCAAAGTAACAAAAGCTAGGAACACATTTGTGACCAATTAAGCTATGTGATTGGTTCTAATACATATTATCATTTTCCCAGGTAGCTTTAAAAGTATGAAAAGATGAACAAAATGACCATTTCATAATAACATACTTCCTTAGCATGATGGATGACATTTATTATTTATTTCGTCAAATACTTCATTAACTCAGTGAATGCTTCCAAGTTCCAAAAATAACATTTCCCAGGGTTAAAGTCTTTTAGACAAAGGATCTGAGAACAAAAGTGAGAGCAACTACCTCGAAAGTAGGAGAGAAAATCAAAGAAGAGAGGGGTGGTGAACACAAGTCGTAACACAGGATGCTGTCACTCTGGTTCCGTGAGCCGTTGCCACCACTCTAATGCTTTACCTGCCAGGCAGGCCCTGCAGGGATTCCTGAGTGCAAGGGTTCAGATATGCCTTGTGGTGGGCTCCTCTTGATTTTATTTTAGTATTAGAGAGTATTTTTTGCCTTAGCTAGAAGACTGTATTCTAGGGAACCCTGTCAACATCTGTTATTTCTTTTTATTTCTACAGACTTTTGGAAAAACTGAAGAATTCATAAATTGCTTATAGAGGTATATTTAAAAACTTGTATTTTTCTCTGAATTCTAAAGCATCCTTTGGAGTAGCAGAAAACTAGATTATTTGTAAATACAAATTATATTGCGTATTTTCAGTGAAACTTAGAAACCTTGATCATACATACTTTAAAATCTTGAAGAGGATATTTTCCCTAAATGTGGAAGCAGTATTTCTTATTTTAGCCGAATCTATTTTCTGTAGCACTTTCTACATTTAAATACACTTTATAGTCCATTTGAACTGTGATGAGCATAAGTCTAAGTAGAAGTTGATCTCGTTAACAGTTCTGCTTGGTTCATAAACAGCCCTTTTCATGGAGAGGGTGATACAGACAAACAAAATGCTGCATTTGAAGCATGAGCAATTAAAAAATCTGCCTTCCAGATTGACCCACAGAAACAAAGTTCTGTGCTGAGACCCTTAGAGGGAAAAGGACCACTTGTCCTACTACAATCATGAGTATTTCTTATTTTCCAGCCATTACTTAGAATGTTTAAGATAGTCATGAGCTGTTTTGGCAGATACTTAGTGATGCATTTTAAGTTTTTTTTTAGCTATAGTCTTCAGTCGTTTTAGTACATTGAGAACTAATCTCCAAGTGTGTCAGTCCCATTTTGCATTACAAATCATTTGTAGTTTTATAACTGTCATTTCCAAGGACATCTGAAAAAGATGGATTTATGGAAGGTTATCATGCATTCTAAGGAGGCCAGGAATTAGCATGACTTTGTAAAGGTTCTTGTAAATTGAGCAGCAGCCATCACTGGCAATAAGCTGTTTTCTGCTCTAGTCAAGTATCTTTATTTAAATATTAAGGAAGAGGTATGACCTTTGGCCTCAAAGATCACTATGATACAGCAATAGCACAATCTATTAGCTGTCAATGAAGTATTATGGCCCTGGTTCTCTCAAGACACCTATTTGTGGACAGTGTTATAATAACCCTTCCATTAGGCATCCCCAAGGCAAATAACCTTGGCTTTAACAGAGTCAGTTTAAAATTCCTTGGAGTAACATTAAGAGAATATCTGGTTTGTGTCAGTTTAGGATCAACTACCAGCATTAGTCCCCTTCTGTAAATTGTAAGTAGCTGTGGATTTATTAGAATTATTTTATACATGCCCACAGGTAAATATTAAATACAAAGGATGTGAAAACTCATATTGCTTTCTACTTCCTACATGGAATATATATAGATTAATGGACACTTGACAGGTCTGAGTGTTTTAAAACAAGATCCATTTTCTACTGTATACATTT
Source organism: Opisthocomus hoazin (assembly GCF_030867145.1). NCBI lineage: Eukaryota > Metazoa > Chordata > Aves > Opisthocomiformes > Opisthocomidae > Opisthocomus > Opisthocomus hoazin. Next base: position 45,293,862 of record NC_134421.1, read on the forward strand.
CATTTCTTTTGTTGATGGAAATTACACAGTACTACTAGAATTAAATAGCACCAAAAAAAAAAGAAAAGAAAGAAATAAAACAGTAAATGTGACAAAAAGTAGTCTAGATAACATTCCTATGAACTGGTATGTTGTTCTATATAAATAGTTAGCTACAGCTACAAGAAGATTAAGTGACTTTAAAAAGCTGAGGAATTTTCATGTGGTATGTCTTGTTTGTCTCCACTACACTTCCTGCTCTTCAGTTTCAGTATATTTAATAATCAAAGTTAAGTCCAAGACCAAGTATTTTTAAATGCGTGGGATGTTCAGAACAAGTCTTTTCTTCAGGTCGCCTCTCTTGTTTAGTCAAAGCAAAACTGATTATGCTCCCCTAATATCAACTGCCTTGAAAACTACAAGTTTCCCTACATATAAAACCATCTGAGGCTTTTTTTTGCACCTTCTGCAAGAGAACAGCTCTCTTGCTTCAGAGGTAACAATCAAGGTCAAACTCCATTTAAATATTTTGAAAAATCAGAGGTATCTGCAAGTATTAAAAATAAACTACTAAAAATCCTATTAACATTTCAAATATTTTGGCCAATATACTGGTCATAGTGTTTCTTCTGAATCCAGATTTAATGTGTAATAAAAATGGCTTTTGTTGCTCAAACACAGCAAAGAAATGAATGTTTTGAAATCAGAAGTTTAACTGGTTCTGCAAGCACAGTTTCTACACAACTTTATTTTCTGTTGATTTTTAGCAGTAGCAGATCATTCCTTAGGGAGGAATAAAAGCATTTGTGTGATGGGGAACTACACGAGCTGTCCCCCAGCGAGGTTCAGTGCCTCCATGCTGCCTCCTTGTCCCCAGAAGGCCTTTGATGGAGCCAAGACAGTGATGGATCCCCTCCAGCCACTGCCCCCAGGACTCCTCTGCTCAAGGAAGGTTTACACATTGCAGAGGAAGAAAGCAGCTGAATTAAAATAACTCTGCTAAATTGGCCCGTTCTCTCTGCTTAGTTTTGAAAAGTCCCCTTTCCACCCCCTCACCACCTGCAGTTCTTGACCTCCTTAGAGGGTTTTATAGAAGGAAGACGAATAAAGAGAAAAAAAGCTGTGGAGGCAGTAGTCTACCATGCTGTGATCCACCTCCTAATGGGTGCATTGGGATTTATCCCCTTGCCTAACAAAGGCAGAAGAGACAACTTCTACCTGGGTCATGACTGGAAATATTCAAAACTCCAGTGCAGATTCATTCTACAGCCGAAAGCGTTTGTCTTCTGTACAGATGCCATCACTACCCTGGGCAACGTGGGCTTCAGGACCAATCTTTTCAGACAGGGAGCTCTGCTTTCCCCTCGCAGGTCCTGGCACGGCAGCCAGCCCCTGACAAGAGAAAGGAACTCCTGAGTCAGACTGGACAGTGCCAAAATTTTGCAGCAACTATTTGGCCATGGTGCTGTCAGAGTCAGAAGCTGTGGGTCCGAAAAGTACAGCACAGCGAAGGATGGTCTCGCCTTTCTTGTGACCCTGACAAGCTGATTTCAAGCCAGTGCTAGGAAACTCCACATAGTTTCAAAGCAAACAATTAAGTTGAGGATTACAGCAGTTGTTTCCAAGTGTTCAGTTCTCACGTATTGCACACTGTGAAGGCAATATTCGCTGTCAATAAAGGGCACTTGACTTTTGGTTCATTCTCCCTTTAGCACTCCTCTTACAGCGATATTGGATACAAAGCCATTTTCTTTCATAGGGCAATACATAGCAGAATCTAGGATGTAATTTAAGGGGCTCTATTGATACCATAAATTACAAGAAGTCTGCTGAAGCAGTTTATGAATGGCAGTAAAAACCTGAAACTGAATTACATCATTAGAATCATGCACCACATACATGTATTATTATTTATAATACAGACATAAGTATCCCTATATTTTATAGACACGGAAGATACCTTAAGACCTTGTGCCAAATAGGAACAGGACTTCCACAACCTCTTGCTAGCAGATGTGCTCCAATAATGGAATAGAAAAGCAATGTTTATGAAGTTATTTCATAAAGGAGGAAAGAAACCCTGGTCTCTAAGCCTGAGAAAGTGTGATACGACTGCAATGCTTTCTACAAGATCGGTTCCTCGTGCCACTCTCTGAGTAACATCTTTGCTCCACATACCAGAGTTGAATTTGAGGGGGACACTGAGATTCTTAATTATTTCAGTACACAGAATCTCTGCCCACATTTCAGAGTACATACATAAATCTGATTTGGGCAATTGCTGTCAATTAGATCATCCACCCTGTGCTTTTAAATTCTCTGGCTGGTACCATCGTCTAGCACAAGCACTTTAAAAATGCAATTATGCAAAGACAGAAAGAGTAATAAGAAAGCTGTAGTCTCACAGAAGCAGCCTGTGAACATTTCCAAATCACTTGCTCTCAGTTCACCTAACAATTTAGTTCCCCAGAACAGAGTAATGCATGGCCTCTATTGAGACCCCAAACATCTACTTCAGAAAATGGGGTTTGAAGCAGAAAGACAAAATAGGCACATTGTCGTAGTTTAACCCAGCAGCCAGCATCTAGGACCCGACAGCCACTCACTCACCCCTCCCCTTCCCCGCCAGCAGGATGGGAAGGAGAAATGAACGAAAGGGAAAACTTGTGAGTGGAGATAAAGACAGTTTAGTAAGATAATAAAGTAAATACTACTAATAATGCTACTAGTAATAATGATAATAGTAATGACAATAATGAATATGCAAAATAAACCATATACAATACAAGTGTCTCACTACCTGATGATCAATTCGCAGCCAGTACCCAAGCAACAATCGCAGAACCCAGAAATAGCAAAATGTCGCTAAATTCCTGAAAAAGTTCGAACTCCCGGACAAGAGAGGGTTCAAACTCACAGAAACGAGAAGAAAAATCTTGCCCCCCAGCCAACCTATGTTCATAAACTGAGCGTGACGTCTATGGTATGGAATACTTCCACTGGCCAGCTTGGCTAGCTGTCCAGCTGTGCTGCCTCCTGGCTCCTGCACACCTGCTTGTTAGCTGAATATGGGAGACTGGTAAAAGCCCTTGATTTCATAGCAACAGTTGAAAACATCATCAGTGTTATCAACTTTCTTCTCATACTAAATCAAAAACCCAGCAGCTACTGAGAGGAAAATTAACTCTGTCCCAGCCAAAACCAGGACACATGTGTTTGCAGATATTTCATGTGTACTTATTTCTTTGCCTTGCTACACTGGCAAAATAGGACATAAGGCTGATAGCTGCAGTAATAAGCGTATTATTATTGGCCTATCAAAAGATAATTTTGTAAGCTCAAGCATTTTTTTGGAAGAAAGTCCCCAGTAAAGCCAACAGGCCCTGGATGTAAAGCCTGCTCCCACCAGCAAGATTATCAAGAGCAAGCCCTGTACACCTCCTGGTAACACCGAAAGTGCCTACAGCCAACAACTGTCCAGTTTGGGATTTCAGGGGCCTACAGAAACCAAATATCTGTTTGCTACTGGATTTCAATACACCAAGCAGCAAAACTAAGTTAATTGCTCTGAAATGGCAAGGCTTAAAGTGTAAATAAGTTCGTTTTATTCCTGCATTTGGTAACATTGAGGATCGAGATACGTAGAAAACCCCTTCTGGCCTTTCAAGTAATCATGTAATTACTTGTCACCAGTAGTACACTGGCATCGTTTCAAAGCTACCTGTTCAACCACTGACTGATCTACCAGGTCCAGCCGAGGCTGCAGCTGGTCTCTGACAAGCAGGAGGAGCTGATGCTCCTCACATTTGTGCCAGCCTCTGGAGGAGGAAGAGCCATAGGGAGAGGAGGGAAGGATAAATGTGTTTTATCCTCCAGAATTTGGCATAGTTGGAAAATGGAGAGAATGATGTGAGAGAGGTGGATGAGGAGAGGTTTTCCTAACTCACCCCACTGGAAGCTGTAAATACCCTGAAATAAGCTCCTTCCTTTTCCCAAGGAAAGGAAACGGCTCTGCCAGAGCCCGGCGCGGTATTCCCCCACCTGCTTTTCAGAATGACATTTGCCCTTCAGCAGAGATCTTCCTTCGGGTGCACCAGATCCAATGTGAGACATTTTAGTATTAAGAAAGTGCCTTCTTTTGGTTTCCATGTTTCTTAACTGCAATTGTCTCAGGCTTTTCTTTCACTTGCCCAAAGGATGCTCTACCTACTGCAAAAGAACAGGTCAAATTTAGTGTAATTTAGAGTGTAAATTCCCAAGTGGAGGCAATGCCCCTTGAGTGTTTATTGCAGAAGTCGGTTCTCTGGTCCATACTTACAGTTGACCATACTTACTTTAGTTTGCAGTAAGACTCAATTACTTTGTGTTGGTTTGTCTTTACAGCAAGCTGTCTTCTTTACAGAAGCTGTTTTCCAGTGGAAAGGAACAGTATTTCTGGAATGACTTTGGGTATTCACTTTACATTTCTGAAGTCTCTGTGCAATGCAGGATTTTTTCTTGGTGAGGTTCCTCCCTCTAATGGTGAGGAAAGGTGCCCATGCCACAGATCAAATAATTGATAGAAAGACATTATATTAAGAATTTTTAATGTTATGGTCTTACGTCTTGAAAAGACACATTTCCTTTAACTCAGCCTATTCCTGGAAGACTATGTAAAATACTTAGCTAACCGTGCTGTGTGTTAAACTTAAGTAATTTGGAATCATTTGGTAACTGAAGGCTAGTCCATTATAAGTAAATGCACTGCACAAATATATGTTTATGTAAAATGCTTAAAAAAATTCCCCAAAACTCCTGTTAACCACCATTCACAAAATTAATGGTTTCTCAGGGTTTGTAGTAGGGAGGGCTCTTGGTCTGCTTTGGGGTTTGGCTACCCTCTGGCTCAACCCCCCTCAGGCCCAAGGGGCGGAAGCCTGGGCAGTCTGTGGAGAACCTCGAGTGCATTTCCAAAATCCTGGCTTGCTATCGTGGGCAAGCAGATTGTACAACCTCGGTTTAGTACCTACGGCTTTTCAACCTGTTAGGTGTTAGCAGGGTCACAAGGTGATCCCGCTCTGGATTTAAGGCAGGACGATTAGGGGACCTGTGCCAGCTTTGAGGAGGAAATCCAGGTGGATGATGAGGCTGGGGAGAGGTGTCCCTCTATGCAGAGACGGGAACGTGGGGCTCACCACAAGAGGCTTTATTCGTTTGACCCTGACGGCGGTGGGACCGGATGCAGAAAAGATCAATTGCCGTCACTGCCATCTGCGTTGCACGGACACGCGATCCTGAGACATCCCTCGGGTGTCGTCGGGGTGTGACTTGGGGCAAATAAATGTTACATGCTTGAACTCCAGATTCCTAAAAGAGAAAATAAATTTCTAATCCAAGGATTAAGTTTTTAAACTGCAAAATCACTTTGGGGGAGCAATTACTTTTTGAATAGTTCCACTTTTGAAAACACAAAGCCTGTCTAGGAATGTTTATGTTTTGCTTCCAGAAAATTAATAGATATGGTTTCACTTGAATCAAGGCACTTCACAGAAAACATTGTTTGTGTCCTCCTTTCACACAGAGGAAAATTTCCAGCATTAGTGTATGTGCTAATTGCAGCGGTCTGTGATGGAGCTTTCCGGATAACATAGCATGAAATTTTTTTTTTTCATAAGTGAAAATTGACATCTGAAGTTCCACCTAGAAATCAAAGGGAAAAAGATCTTAAGTCTAGGGTCTAGGTACTGATGCAAGGACTGCAAGGTTTTCTGAGGAAGTAAGATGATTGAGATTACTGGCCATCCAAATTTTTTGAGATATACCCTATTACCCCCTGATATACTGCAGTAAAATAGGAGGGTAAAAATATGAGTCATGAAATTTTCTGAGGAAACTACATGGCAGGTAGGGATGCTAACCCACTAAAGTGCATGAATGCAATGAATGTGTTAGCCACGACCTTAGCATTAAGTACATATACTTAGGTACAGGGGTCTTATTTGGGGGAAAAATGCAGTTTGGAAAGTAACCGAAATGATATATCTCAATGACATTTGAAAAAAAATACTGGTTATTTCTTATGATTTGGGGCATTTCCTCTTCCCCAAAGTGTTGTCTAACAAACTCATAAGCATATGAATCTCTTTGACTATACTATTGTTCAGTCTGCCTGTTCATAACTCAGCCTCTTATTCCATTATAATGCTTGAATGATTCACATGCAATGTTTCCAATCCACTTCTCCTATCTTGTGAAACTTTTTAACAAAATGTTAGCATTTGCAGGCACCAGATGTTTTGACATAAGGAGAAGCAATATGTAAATTTTAATCCATGCTTGGAACAATAGCCTGGAGGCACCTTTTTCTTATTACATGAATCTTATACTTAACCACAATGTGGTGGATTATATCAAAATCATCACCACCCTGAATATAGAACACTTGTCTTGTGGTTGCCAATTAATGAAACTGATATATATTTAACTTGATGGGTACCAGTGATTTAACCAATAAGCCTTAGCATACTTCACCGCTGCAGCCTCCATTATAATTAGACTTTTGGTCTGATTATTATCACAACTTCATACGTTTTCTTCTAATCTCCTATTGGTTGTCAGTACAAATGATGCTGACATTAAACCTGTTTGTCTGTCAGCTGCAAACATCACTACTTTTAATCAAGCAGTGTAACACTTCGTGCTTTTCTAATCTCTGACAAAACTTTTATTTTCTGATCCTGTTTATTTAATCATTAAGTGTCTGAGTCTGCAACAGGCTGGGGACTGTCTTTCTTGAAAGTGAACTGAGGGCTCTCAGTCCCTCACAAAGGAGCTGAGTACCTTTTATGATCAAATCCTAAGTGCATAATAAATATGTAAAAAAGCAAAGCGTCTTTCCGTGGCTAATCACTGAACTTTAAATAATAATTATAATAATATTCTGTTTTAGTACTGATAGGAATGTCTTAATGATTTTACAAAATAAAGAGCCTGGAGAACATTTTTATTACAAATAGAATATTTATCTGACGTACACAATGAGCACTATTTTACATGAAACAATGAACTGTTACCAAACTATAGCAGAAATATGTATTACTACTCAACAACTTTTGCATCGGTTCATGCACAAAAAGCACCAAATATCTTCTAAAGAAAGCAGCACTTCTGATATTGGGAATTCAAAATGCAACCTGAAACCTTACTTAATTCATTAAATAAGAGAATCTTTTAGTGCCAAACGCTACCTAATTATCAGCTTTAAAAAAATGTTTTACATCTTAAAATACAATATTCTGTTTATCCTAGATTGTCTGGGGAACATCTAGTACATTAAAAGGTTTTTGTAGAGCTTCTTAGTGACTTAAATGATATCATCATGCCTGCTAGAAATTTTGCAACATTCTGAAAACACTTCCCATAAATCAAAGCCTTAGCAGCAGGAATAAGCAGATGGCAGGAGACCATATTAAAGAATGTATCAATTATTTTTATTAATGGGAGGCTACTGGATCATGATGTATCATAATGGACTAAATGTTTAGCAGTTGTGAAGTGTTTTGTCTGTTAGGTATCTCAAATGTTCTTAGTGGATGTTAGTATATTGTCTTGTGATAGCATTCTTTGAGGGACTGGATAGTGAAGTTTCACAAGGGACGTATAAAGAGAGGTTTTAATTTCAGTCCTTTAATTGTATTCATACAATAAACATAAAATACCAGCATGTATAAAAAGTAATTTTAAAAATATTGCATGTACAGTGCATAATAAAGTACATTCTGTCTGCATACTTTCACTTAGAAAACAAGATACTGTATGGTTAACAATGAAAAATAGCAATTATTATAAAAATATTCTACAGTCTCATAATAGTATGTAAATGCCTCTACTTATCTAAAAGACTTAACATAATTTTAAATTACAATAATTTTACATCCTCCATTCGCATATACAGCCCTATTAAAGTCAAAAGTTATTATAATAACAATGTTCTTATTAAGATTAAATGACTGAATTATATTTAGTTATTTTACCATATAAAGCAACTGTGTTCCTGTTTGTTAAAACTGTTTGCGCTTACTGTAGCTTTTCGCACTATCCACGCTGTGTGCAATGAAATAATTTAGGTTTCTGTTCCTAGTACAGTATCTATATCCATTTCATGAATTAAACAGGATCTTAATATTTCAACTTCCTTTCCTTTTGGGTAATTATCAGTCCGCTGTTTTGTGTATTCTGTAGGAATATGTCCACAAGCTTTGAACAGCTGCTACTGAAAATCAGCAAGAACTCCTCATTTAATACATCTTGACAAAAATAGCCAGTTCCTCGCACCCCCTGCCCTGCTTGAGGTCAAACTCTGGAAGTCTTTAAGTTCTTTTCTAGGCCCAAAGCCGCAGACATATTATGCATCTCTTTCATGAGATTTCATTAAACAGAACTCTGTAGGAAGTAACTGAAGACTGTATTTCACTTGCACCATGCTTTAGTCCAATAAAACTTCATGGACAGCAAAGAAAATCGTCTGAGGAAGGACATCAGGATTTGTCCCTGTCATCATGAAATCCCTTTCCTCTGTGCAAGCTGGTAGGACCATGTTCTGCTCTGCTGTAGCAGTCCTCTCAGCTTCACAGCTGCCTCACCAGACCTGGGATGGGAGAGGGAGCGCTCACTCCAGAAAGTCCAGGATATGGTTACCAGCACACACATTTCCTGAAAGCCTTCAGTGCCACCTATTTGTCCCCAGAATGTCCTAGGTTACCGTCTCTTGCACCCTGTATCACCATTTAATTTCAAGGGTGATGCTGTAACACAGGTTACAGTTATTAGCTAAAATAGTAATTATGATCACTTCCCTCTAGAAAAAATGTAATGGCAGTGAAACAACATTGCCATAATACACACCTACAATTATGGATACAGTTAGTGTTTTGGGCAAAGGGGTTGGGGATTTTGTGTGAATGAAGGGAGCTTGAATATGTGCAATGATAGACACAATAGGGTATATTGCAGAAGAAGAACTCGCTATCTTCTGCTAAGTTTCTCATGCAGGAAGAGGAAAAAAAAATCTGGTGCTTCAGACTGAAGCAATTGTCAGAAGAATGAAAATTAACTTTAAAAACCTTAATGGATGCACTATAATGTTTTTTTAGAACAGAGCTTATAAAAGTGATGAAACTCAGGATGTTATTTAAAGTCAATATAGTTCAGAAGTATGGTCTAACTTCCATGTAAAAGTTCAATGGGAAAATCATGTAATACATTCATATTTAATTTCTTTTTCTCCATTATGAGCAATCCACACTGGTGTATTTAAAACTAATGTAGTAGAAATTGCAGTACAAGGACAAATGGCATTTGATATCAACTAAGTATCCCCTCCTTTCCTCAGCTGAAATGGACAACACGCATCCTACTCTAGACGTAATGTGGGCATAAATGTTACTTTTAATTAATCATATTTTGTATTCAAATGTCAATATTAGCTAGTTTTTGGCAAAACTATGACAAAGTGATTCCTCTTCTAGTGAGCTTAATTTATAGAAGCACTCCAATTAAAATGCTGATCAGTTTTATGTCCTATTACCTTTGGTTAATACTCATTTGTCTTTCCATCCCTTTCTTCCATGTTAAAAAAAAAAAAAAGAAGAAAGAAAATTACTGGAAGACTGTCTGTTGTTGTTATTATTTTTAACCATTCAGTGGAAGCATATCTTAGCTTCTTCTGAGGGACAGGTGTGTTTTGAGTTGTCTGCGACCCCACGCATATGCAGCAAGAAGATCAGTTCTGCTCTGTTCAGCTTACATCGAAGCAGTTTGCACAGGCTCATGGAAATGCTTGAGTTTCCCTAAAATGTAAATATGCTCATGAAATTGGATACTCCATCATCTTTCGTAGCCATCCAGATGTAATTTATTATCCTTCTACTAATTTTCCAATTAAGAAAATATTGCAACACTATCTGCGTTGGTCAGGAATGGGCTATGGCCCTGGAGGAACACAAACTTCACAAGGACTGTGAGGAGGACCCAGGTACCAATAATAGCCGAGGCGATAGGAAGAAACAGTTGTTCTGTTCTTGGATAACAGGTGTAAATACATGTAAAATGTTAATGCAAACAACAATCCATTTTAATCTCTTCTTACTATTTCCAGTCCTGTGACACTTCTGGGGCATGAGGCAGGCTCAGTGACAACAAAAGTAATGCACACTTTTGGAACATATTTAGAATCGTTAGAGAAATCCCTAATGTGATCTTTTGGCTCTGGTTGAGGAAGAGCTGTGAAGAACCTGTGCCAGATTATTTTCCCATGCATTAACATTACAATTAGAATGATTGCACTTAATGTCCTCCAGGAACATACATCACTCTCCAGAAACATATATGTATAGCAATTATATGCCTTCTACCTGCCCTCTAACTGCCAAGCCTTTACTGAGTCATCAAAACACATTTTCTGAACAGCCCCTCCTAGCGAGCTAGTTATGAGAAGCAGTGCATCACAGCAACACTTCTGAATCATAGAATCATAGAATCATAGAATCATAGAATGTTTTCGGTTGGAAGGGACCTTAAAGATAATCTGGTTCCAATCCCCCTGCCATGAGCAGGGACATCTTCCACTAGGCCAGGTTGCTCAGGGCTCCATCCAACCTGGCCTTGAACGCTGACAGGGAGGGGGCATCCACAGCTTCTCTGGGCAACCTGTTCCAGTGCCTCACCACCCCCTTCAGTTTGAAAAGTCTTCCTTTGCAGCTTTTCTGTAGTGAATCCAAAGCCAAATTTGAAATTAAATTGTCTTTGTTTCAAGTGTATGCAATGGGAATCTTGTCATTTCCCTCCGTTTCCAAATGGATCAAAGGCATGCATCTGGATAGAGTAGAGTCACTGTGGAAAAATCTTGCTGTGCTGCCAAAGGACACTGAAAGTGTTGTCAAGAAGCACACTGTCGTGTCTCTGAGTTCTGATCTCTTCCACACAAAAAAGGACACAGTTTGAATATTCTTGGAATAAGCAGCTGACATAGCACTGTTACCAGTAGTGCTTGTTTTAAAATATGCCAATTGTAACATGGAGTATTTTTGTTGAGTCTTGTAGATCCATACAGTCTTTCTACTGGAATGTTGTATCTTTTTCTGTTGGAGTTCATTTGAGTATCCGTCATTACGCTAGTTTACATTTTTCTTCTGTATCATTAAAACATATATTAAAAGCCTGTTCTTTTCCTACAAATGAAAATTTAAAAAAATAGAATTCCATGAAATGCTTAATGGATTTCCTCCTTTTAAAGAGAAGCCTACGCAATCTAAATTTTATGCTCACTTCACTTGTGCGAAAGCACTACTGCCTGTTTTTTCAGATTTTAAAAACTGTAACTAGCTTAAATAGTTCCCTGTTGCTTCACATTTTGTAGTATTTTTAATTATGTAAAAAAGAGAAATTAAAAAATTACTAAAACTTCTATTTATAGCAGAGAATAGTGAATGCAGATTGAAGAGAGAGTTTGAACACAATTTTGTAACAAGGGTATTCATTTTGTGGTAACCATTTTCACAGTGCTGTAAAAAGTCATGGAACGATAGTTAAAACATTCCAGTGAAGAAAGATTTGTGCAAACGTCAGCTGTGAACAGAGGGTGTGAATCTGGGGCAAAGTGATATGAGTTCGTGTCGATCTCATGTTCCTGTGAAGTAAAGGCTGATTTAAACCCTTGTCGTGTAGTAACTTATTTTCACAGTGGCCCTCCTTATTCGTATTTAAAATCAGCACAAACACCATGCTTTTATGTTCAACTCAGTCTTTTAGCAAGTGGTTCAGAGAAGTATAAGACCCTTTCTGCTTTTATAAATCATCTCCATCATCTGTGCTAAAGCTGCTTCTCCTGCTACTCTCTTTCGATGCAGCTGGGGATGTGGCGGACAAGAGTGGGTCTGTTCCAAAGGGTGAGACCGTGTCATCCAGTAAAATTTCCTCTAGTCGCTGCTCTTCTTTTAAAGCTGCACTGAAGGACAAATCCGTGAAGTGTGAAAGTGGATCAGAAAAGGCTGTAGATCCATCGCAAGCATCAGAATTTGGTCCATGTGTCAGAGGCATTTGTTGAGAGTAGTCTACAGAGTTCTCCTCTGGATAAGACTGTTGCTTGATGACCTGTGCAGCTAAATCGACAGCACTGAGTGAAGATGTGACTGGAAGGCCATGTGCACGTGCCTGGATCTCTAGTTCCTAACATTTCAAACAAAACCAATTAGATCATGACTTTCAAAGACAAAACACTGTCTTCGTAACTATTGCAATAAGTATAATGACCATACATGCAAATTATTTATACCTTTTGTCCAGTAGCGAGATTACGTCTTAAAATATGGAATTGTTAATCTATGAAAATTTGCCACTTGAGTGTTTTTATTTCCCCTCCTGTCATTAAGCAGCTCTCCTATGGGAGCACGAGGTAGGACAGCCTCTCTAAAACCTTTGCACACTGAACCCAATAAAGGTGGCAGAAGAATATTGCAACTTTCTACTTTGTTATCTACTGCTGTCCAGTGAAACAGAAAATCCTTTACCTGATGATGCTTATGACACACAGATGTATGTGTGGATCACCAAATATAAGAAGATTGATTTTATGTCTGCCTGTCTGTCTATCTCTCTGATCTTCATACCTGTCTATATTTGAATCTTGCATCTCAAGCCATGCAGGACCAGATTCTGTGGCTTCATGTCACAAGCAGGCATAACATGGCACACAATACCCAAGGAAGTGTAACGTGTGAAATTGGTTGCAAAGGGAAAATAAAAATACTGAAGGGAACTTTGTGTCCAGTATTGATTTTTGGCTACAGAGGTATACTTTTTAGCTTATTTTTTTTGTCTTTCTCTGGCTCTAATACATACATAAGGAATCAATTTGTACAAAGATTTTATTAACTGTCTGTGTATTCCTTTATGCAAGGTCTGATTATCAAAGGAATTTCCTAGAAATCTCAAAAATACCCCTTCCCCAACGTACACAGAAGAAAGTAGGGAAAGCCAATTCATTTATAATAAATGCCATTTGGGGAAAAATTATATAGATTAATAAAATTTGATGAGGGATAAGTACTGAGAAAACTTTGTAGTTCGTGGCGACGCTCTTATACAAACCTGAATTCGGAGCAGAAGTCTTCTGTTAGCATGCTCTAATTTCTTCTGCCTGTGTTCTAATTCTCTGGCTCTCTGTTGTTCTTTTTGTAGCCACTTGATGTACTCCACTGATGCTTTTAAAATAGTTCCTTTGTTCCAGCGCATATCACTGCAGAATGTAGAGATAACCTTTTCACAATTGTGCATGTCAGCAGAATTCATAAGAACTTACAAAATCTTTTACATTAATATGAAATAATGATTTACATGACTATTATTCACTCTTAGATATTATTGCTTCTGAATGGAAATTTTAATAGAATAGTTAAGAAGCCCTTATATAGTAAAATTAATCCCAGAATGAAAATAAGTGTCAAAAGAAAGTAATAAAGTGACTTTTTGTGGGAGAGCTAAATGCAATATCATGATTCTACCATTACAGTTTTTATATTTTTAGTGAAAATTGCTTTTATTATTAACTCTAAGATTAAAATCTATGTGCAGTATTTCTGCATTAATGAACTAGGAAATATACATTACTGAGGACTTAAGCCTAAATTTTTAAAGATCATTTTGAATATACTACTCCTTTTACCTGACTTACTAATGAGGTTGCTTTTATGTTTGTTGAGAAAAAACGGTCTGTGCTGAATGCCACTCCTCTGATGATAGACCAGACTAATCACACTTTTGTAACCATAATGGCTATGGAATGACAAAAATTCCTTCTTAAGCCCATTCAAAAATCTTGAAACAACATAAAAGAAGTTAAAGGCCACATCTACATGCAGACCACAACTTTAAATACAAGCCTTGCAGAAAAAAAAAAGGATTAAATCTGTACATAATTCAGGAAACCATAATCTAACTTCCAGTCTACAAGCAGAATTATTAGCAATGACACACTTGTTCAAATGCATGTGTTCAAGGACTTTCACGTACCCATTTATCAACTTTCAATGTCTTTTTTAAAATTAGGTCTTGGAGGCCTTGGAACAAGAATGAAATTTGTTGAAAATGTTGATTTTCTGATGAAGCTCAGAACTTTGTAATAAAAGGATGGGCCCGTTGCATTAAATATACAGACAGAAGAGTTTGTCTAAGCTATCCACTTCACCACAAGATGGCTTGGACTGAGCAGAAGACTGGCACAGGTTCTGGTACTATAAAGCAACACTGAGAAGGAAAAAGCTATTTAAGCCAGGAAGAATCTGAGGTCGGGAGTGACAATTAACCTGCTTAGTGCATTTTTTTTTTGGTACCTCTTCCAAATACATATACTTATACACTGGCATTTATAGAGTCAAAAAGAAATAGAAATTATACTCCAGTCACTCATCACTTTCCATTATTCCTTGGTTGCTTTAGTTACTGAGACTTGCTCCTACTCACATGCTTACCTATGGCCAGTAAGAGTGTGACCTGGACTGGATTTATTGCAGAAGTGTCTATGCTTTACATTCAGTCTCTCAGAGTAAGTGCCTTAGGAACCTTGCACCTTTACACCAAAGCTAAGCACCCTTAGAGACTTCCACAAGGGCAGTGGTCTTTCTACTGAATGTATAGGGCAAAAGCCAGGCAGGTACAGGATTTAGGGACCCAGGCCACCTGGTCTTTCCTAATGCACCATACTAGGGATAAAACCTTATGGAGCTGATAGCTTCAAAGACGCTCAGAAGAATATGCAAAATTATTTGTGATAAAGCATCATAGTATTTAACCGTATCCCAGAATTTAGATCGCTTGCTAGAGATTCGGAAGAAGCAGGTTTTTGGTCAGAGAGGGCTTGAATTCACATCTGTGTCCTCTCTGGGCAGCACACAAACCGTGGGGCTCCAGCACACTGGGTCCTCCTCTCGCCTTGGTGATGTGGGCCAGGAATGCACAGCTTTTGTGATTAGAAGGTGAGGAGGTCAGAAAGAAAATCATTATTGTCTCTGACCCTGCTGTCTGCAAAGCCAAAACATCAGAGGCTGCTCGCTGTATTCCGATTCAGACGTTCTCTGGTCAAAAACACTGAAGCAGAGGTGGGAGTGGGATCCTGGAGCAGAACCTGTCTCCCTCATGGCAGCTGAATCATGTCTTGGCAGTCCCTCTGCCTTCTCCTTCCTTTCCCTGTACTTCTTGCCTAGGTAGGAGGACAGAATATTTTCCTGCCAACATCCCATGGACTCCCTCCTATTAGACTTCTCATGTATGGGATACATATGTTCAAGCTGTAAAGGTTAAGGAAGTTTTTAGTACACATGATGTTTATATTCTGGACAAATCTTTGACTGACATCACCTCATTACAATCTTGTTTTCTTCAGACCTCTTTGGAAAGTTAGGTAAAATACTGAGATGTCCCTATTTATGCCTGAATTGCAGCGGAGTTTGAAAGGCAGCGAGGTACCTGTCAGTCTACACTAGAGCACTCCTGAATAAATAGGAGCAGCTAAAGTTAGGAGGACAACAACATTTCAAACTGGGAATCTCCACTGCCATCTCAGATATGAGCTATATGTGCTATATATAGCTCAGAAACACAGTAGGGTTTTGTTTAATTTCAAGTGAAAAGAACTGATTTGGGACATTTTCATGGCAACTTTGAAAAGTGCCACAGTAATAAGAATACCTATAGCATAACTCCGGAGAAACACAATCTGTTTAGGCAAGGGGGTTCAACATCTCCGAGCATGTAATTAAGACAAAACTAAGCCAGTTTTGGACTGATGGTCTGAACATAAAAATTTAGCACTATGAAATTAAACATTAATCCATAGCTGGCAAAATGGAAATAATGAAGACATGTAGCAGCAGGAGAAAAATATGCATATATCATATAATTTGGCAAATATTCCATAGTGATTTCACAAAAAATTTCATGTCAGTTATAAAATGTTTTTACTTCAAAATCAAATTCAGACAAAAATATTTTTGGTTAACTTTTGTGATTGACATACAAATAAGCCGTATATTCATGACAGTATTTAGAATCTTTTTGTGATAAAATTCATTCATGTTATGCATAATTGACAACCTTTGTGATATTGCTTACTTTTAGTTCATGTTGCCTTGATAGTTTCAATTTTTATGTATATGGTATTGACATTTTTTCTTATAGGTTGAAATAAATCTTCACTGAAGGACTAATTCCTGAATTCAAACTGCCAGAGAGAAGGATCTGGTCAGATTCTGCATGAGATACATATGGATAGATATCTCTTGTGGTAATATTTACAAATTTGAGAGGCAAAACTATCAAGGAGGTCTAGGATGAAAATGCTGTGGTTACTATTATCATTTAAGAGACTATTATTTTATATGTGTGTGTGTGTGTGCATCCCACGTATCTTCTACATCTCCACTCATACATACGTATACTGGTTTATGTCTTATTAAATGAGGAATATTGAAGTTAAATCTTCCAATGTCTAAAGGCAGCACAGCAAAGGATCAGCAGGTGACCTTAGAAGCTAACCTGTGTTTCACTCTGTGTCTCTCTATTTACACCGAGAGCAAAAGAAAATACTGAAGGTGTCTGTGATGGTTCTCCATTGCAGACACTCTCCATCTGTTCTCGCTCAGAGCACCATACAGCAGTCACAGGAAAGTGCTATGGAGAAACAGAGGCTCTATGCAGATGTGCAGGGCTGGAAGAGTAGCAATATAACTAGTGAGGACAAAGGCAAACAGGGGGAATAGCACAGGGGAGGTGCCTGCATATCATTAGTCTGCAATACATCTAGCTCTGCTTAGCAGGCAGGCAAGTAGACTCATCTATGATGTGAAGAAAAAAACACCTCAGCCTTTGAAGATGGAATAAATGTAAGCACAGCAAGTGTATGAGAAGGATTTGGAAATTCCCTGACCAGTTATTGGTTTTCTGTTATTTCTCTGAAAATACTGAATTTGAAACTGTGTGCAAATAAAGTTACCTAAAAAATGAAAAAAGTGGCACTAGGAAATATTTGGGTTGTTTTACAGAGATTTATATATTGTGCTTGCTCAATATATAATAGAGATAAAACTTCAAATGACAAGGCCTACAAACCCATTTGAAAACCTTTAAAAACTGAGCAGCCACTAGCAGTTGTCTAATCATTTTTTAAAAAACTGTTTTATAAAAACAGACAGAACAGTTGCATTCATAACTGCTTTGAACCTACGAAGATAGATAGAGATCAACTAGTCTTTGGAGATGGCAGGAATACTTTTTATTCATTTTACTCTTTCACTGTCTATTAATTCTTTTCACTTTTTTTTCCTTATTCTTAATTTTTATTGTATGTATGTAAGGCTGCACCCTGTAAATACTTAAAGACATGGGAAACTCTACACATGAAACAAGTCAAATGAGGGCAGGAAGCTTTGCAGGCCTGGTCATCAGCAATGACCTCTGCAAAGGGAAACTGTGTCTTTGTCTCTGTGTGTGCATGTGGTACAATAATTTGAAATTCTTAACAAGCTATGCATGTATTCTCTAGTTTAATTAACAGAGTTGTACCACACTTAACATGATTTGCATGGAAAAATGGCAAATAAGGGAAAAGCACTTTGTGTTTTATTAGTCTCTGAACCCTAGCTCCTCCTAACTTTACCAGCTGAATCTCTCTACAGGTTTCAAATGCCCAGACCAAAACCATGTAACTCTCACCTAGGGGAGCTTCTCATTTAGGAGAAAAGAAATGTAGCCATGAGACTGATCTTCAGCTCGTTTCCATTAAGATAACTTTGCTGAAGTCAAAGGAGCTTCACAGGTTTACACAAATTGAACTCCTGTAGGAAGGACAAGAGCATCTGATCATCTAATATTAAAGCTAATTAATGAAAACAGAGTTTGGGAGAGGGTGATAGTCACAGAGTTTGCCAGCCACAGAGTGGTTAGTAATAACAAACACATTTGTGAAGTTGAAACTATGTTTGCAGACCACTTGTTTCCCTGTTTCTGAGAAATTAGCTAACTATGCTTGCTCAAAGCAGTACTTTGAAGGACTTTGTACTTGTTTTGACGACCTGCACAATTACAAAGTGTATTCTCCCAAAAGGGGCAGCAAGTTTCCATTTTGTAATAGGATGAGAGTACACAAGCTTTTCCTTGACAAGAACCGTGGCCGTGCTGGCCACTGGCGGGTCTGTCGCAGACAGCAGACAGGTCGGGCACAGGCAGATGCAGAGAGCAGAGAGAGAGTGAGAGCAACCCACTCCTTCTGCCCAGATCCTCAGTGGTTCTTTTAGCATCCCAGTTCTGTAAAATGACAAGAATTCTTAAAGGAAATATTTTTTTTTTCTTAGTATTTCTGGCAATTCTTGTTGGACTACCACAGAACAGTTCTTGCATAGGCATTTCCGGTCTCTATCACAACTCTCTATCAGTCCTGTTAACCACCTAAAACTGGGTTCTGAAAGGCTGAACACGAAGAACCATGAATAGAAAGGTAGGTATACTTAAAGGAGCAGGTGATGAGTTTTCAGAAAAATATAACTGAGTATTCTGGGAGTTTTTTTATTCTATTTTTGATTTATTCTGTATAACTCCTTTGCATTTCTGAACCATTTACTCCTTGGATACCTAAGCACTGAAAATTAAACAAAAGAGTCAAAGTTCTTTGCAACTTATATGCATCTCCATTTTCTAATGCTGATGAAGTGAACTTAAAACACCCATTCATTTAAGCAATGTAATCCACACTTTTCACGATTAAATTAAAAAAAAAAAAAAAAGAGAGAAAAGAATAGGGGTTTAAGCCAGTCAAAAGAAAGTCCCTACGGAAGCTCTGCAGGAGCCAAACAAGTTCACTACATAACTAACAAAACAAAAGTGAAATAGACCACACACACACACACACTTCTAAAAAATATAAATCATAAAAGGTTTCCAAACAGCATCAAAAATGTCCTTTTCTGTTCCTGAGTCTGAATGTAATCTTCTTGAAGCAAGCCATCTGGGACAGGCATGCTAACCACAATTGCTTTGTTATAGCAGTATTTGCTCTTCAATGCAAAGGCTGATTTGCTTCACTGTCATTAGTCCAAGCATCAGTAAGGTTTCTCCTTTTACAGCTAAGTTCCTGCTATAAGAAGAATCTTCTAAAATCAATATATGAGGTGAAAATGTTATGTGTGATAAAATGTTACAGATAGTGTTGTAAGAGATGATACATCTCTTTCTTTCAAAGAAGAAGAGGGCAGATTAGGGGCACAGTAAGCTGTTATGAAGGAAAAAGCAAGAACTGAAAGAGAAGGTAAGGACACTGAGTTATGATTTGGCAACACAGGACCATACCAGAAAGAAATAAGAATTTTGATCTGCTCAGCCAACAAAACAGCATGGTCAAATTAATGTATTTCTACCTACAAAAAACTGTGTTCACACTTCTTTGGATTAATTTAACCTGGAACCAAGCTATAGCAGAGTTTTATTATAACCTAGTTTTTCAAAAACATCCTGCACCTTTTAATGACTCTTTTTTCTTAACCCCAACTTGAAAGCTTTTAAATAGGCATATTTTCAAAAGGAGTACTGATTACCAGCCTTTTGAAGACAGAAGCCCTCAGAACATGAGACACTTATGTTCACCTTGTGCTTTGGTAAACATAAGCCATTTTGGGGCTGTCACAATGTTGAACCCAGTCATAGATTTGGAGGCTAAAATAAGAAAAGGCAATGTCTTCAGGTTCTATACCTGAAACTTTTTTCACTAGGCAACAACACCAAAATCTGTGGGTAAAATCCATCATCCGCTTACCAGAGCAAAATTACAGATCCAGACGATTCACTTTAGGAAGAGCTTAAGTGATTGCTCTGGGTATAAATGTTTTGAACTAGCTCATAAACTAAACCTGAATCCAGATCAAAACATGTAACTGAAACACCTCTGTAGGCAATCAAAAATCATAACTGGAATTTGTACCTCATGCCCATTTCTAATTGCAGTATTACTTGCTTCTATTATTGCTTTATAGCTGCAAACCAACAGTGCCATCCACTGTTTTTCTGAGAAATCTTTCAATTATTTGCCCAAATGGTCTTGAATACTGAAAGATGCACTAGCAAAATAAAAACTCTTCTACCAGTCTCTGTTTACAACAGATCACATGTGGCCAAAACTTTATTTCAATACTTAAAGTGCTTCTTATTTTAACTCAGCTGGAATACCTAATTCTGTATTAATAACAAGAACATGCCCATTTATTTAATCTTGGATGGATGCTGTAGAAGGAGATGAGTTTGTGAATTCTCTACAATGGATGCAGTATGTTAGCTTCCTCTCTCTTGATTTCCCTCCAAGTGGCTTGTTATGCCAACCTTGTATTTATGTAAGTCTCACACAGCTTTACATTGTTATAGAAATCCTTAATATAATCAAAAGTTTCTTAGTTCTAAGGAAAAAAAAAAAGGCTGAAATATCAATAGATGTTTTCATTTGAAGGATCATGCAGGTCTGCACTGACATGCAAATGATAAAGACAAAATCTGTGTAATCAATTTTATGTGAGTCACAATCATGCTAGTGCATGGTCTCCAGGCTTCCCCGAGTGACATAAAAATATAAGGCTAAAGTTCAGCATTGAAGATCACACTGAATTGTTAATACTAATCCTGCAATAGGCTTTCCTACCGAGGCAGCTTTTTTCATATTGATGACAAATACAGGCTTTAAGGCAATGCAGGTATAGTTCAAGCAATATGCATTATGTGTTACTGTAAGTATATGCATTAGTATAAAATGCTATTATTATAGCAATTATAGCAATTGTTATTTTTATCCTTGCATTTTAGGACTGTTGTTTTCCCTGCACTGAGTGGAAGACTTTTGAAAAGTGCTCAGTCTACACACTCACAAGCTGGTTTTTTTTTTGCTTAGGCAACGGGCAGACAGCGACAACATGCATTTTGTTTTATCCCACTAGAGGGCCCATAGCAAGGGCTGAAAGCATCACTCCTTCCTTTCTCCACACACCACGCAATTGCTCCCAGGGACAGACAGCTGAACTTTCTGTTGTTTGGCTTATCTTCTTCTTTTCTTCTTTTTGGTTTTGTTTGTTTTTTCCTTCTCTAATGTGGCAGTGTCTCTAAACACACTGGAACATCTTTCATTTTATTATCCTTTCACGTAAGTTTTTCCAACAGGCACCAGAAATCTATCAAAGGTTTGTTAATTTAACAGCCTGGTGTGAGCCAGTGACCTGGCATGGAAGGTCTTGTATCCCATTACTCAGTCCTATAGCCAGTATACACAACTGTCTTTTTTTCCCTTGTATTTAAACTATAAACATTATTATAGGAAAGACTGTTGAACTCACGGATCGTTAGACTTGGGGATGAGTGTGCCAAGCTCCTTGATTCGGTAATTAATATTATATCTTCTTCTTCTCTCAACTGTTAAAAAGAAACAGTTACTATTTTTATAGTGAAATATTCTGGGAGAAATTCAACATAAAACATTTTAATTAATTAAAAACAAGTCAGTCAATGTACAGAAAATTTATTCCTCAAATAAATGTCCCAACATGATCTCTTACTTGTCTCTGACTCACTATCAGAACAAACTCCATGATTAGTCCATCTCTGTATCTTACCCTACCTGTAGGTTTTCTGCCCATTTAAAACTAGCAGAGAATGAGATAGTCACACGTTCCCTAAATATGAGTTAACAGTCCTTTTTCTCTGATGTTTATGCAATCCTTTCTCCACCCTGCTCCCACACAACAGAGTTTTCAGCTTAGTGGAGTTTTGCTGATGACTTCAACAGGGACACAAGACAATTTATGCAACGTTTCACATTTTGGCAGAACTCCTCCTACAGATCATGGCTAACAGCTTCATTATCCCTGCTCTCCTGTTACCAGCATTGCAATCCACAGAGACGACATAACTGCAACCATATCCTTTCACTGAAACTGAGAAAGGCTGTACCAGAAACACTTCATCCCCAGCACATCCATTTCCTTCAATGATGGACAGCACAAGCATGTTTACAATAACTTTTAGAAGACATAGAAAATTAAGAAAAACATCTTTCCAACAACTACAAAATTTCTGTATTTAAATTTATGCTTGTCCTAAAATAAACTATGTATGTTATTTTGATTTACCTGCAGTTTAGACAGAAAGAAAAAGAGAAGATAAGCCTCTTAAAATTAGTTCCCTCTGTCTCTGCCCTCAGTCCACTTCATCAGCATTGAACTGGTATCCAGACTGGAGTGTATGACCCTTCTCTTCACAAAAAGCCTGTCACATTTTTGCCTCCCAATTCACCAATTTAGAGAGAATTCTCCTCTGCTTCCTCACAAGTTTTTCTCCAGCTACTTTTACATGCAGAAACCTCACATTTTGTAGTGGATAGGCCCAAAGGATGTCTCATCACTCTGGGGGATTTCTTGTCTATAATTGTGATATAGATAGTATATTGAGTGAGGACGTAGTCCCATTGTGGTACTGCTAGCTGTCAGAGACCAGCAGTGATGTTCTACTGGCGTGAATGCACACTTTTGTCCACTCCCTCCTTGTTGTACTTTGACTCAATCCAAACCTCACTGGATGGATGGACAGTATTCAGCTTTGGTCCATCACTACCACTGCATTGAGCTCTTTTGCTTACCCCTTGCTTCTTGGAAGAGCCTGCCTTGGGCTTTATATGCTAATGTCACTGTACTCTATCAAACCAGACCTGATCCATGTCGGCCAGCCTAGAACATGGGCAGAATGGATACATGTTCCACTATCCACGTATGGAGATGTGCACTTAAAGTTTGATGTCCTAATTTTGAATTTAAGTACGAAAAGCCCAACAGAGCTAAATTAGAAGAGTGCAACCAGGGGAGGCCTGGCAGGTCTTCCTAGACTGACTTCAACCTTCTCACAGTCATGCAAGCAATTGCTTTCAGTCTTAGACCCACCACATGAATCGCTTTTAGTTCTATATTTCTTCCAATACATGAAGGTATTTTTTCCTCCTGTCTGTGTGAGGCTCTTAGGTTTGTGCAACAGTCGGTTATAAGCTCCCTAGCTGATTCCAGCTCAGGGAACTCCATAGGTGTTATCATTTACCCCGATGAAGTGCTCTGCCTTGGTGAGATGTATTATCTTGTCTTACACTCTCTAGAAACAGCAAAGTCATTCAACAGATTACAGCACCAGTTTCCGTAGCTATGATTGACATATTCAGGACGCAGGGTTATAAACCTCCTGAGTGTAGTGTTAAGTGACCCACTGGCATGAAGGTACTGGATCTCGTAGGAGAACACATTGTACATAAGTACATAGCAACTGAACAATTCAAAAGATGTATTTCAGTTATGTTGGCAAAGTAATGGCAGAGCAAAGAATTAAAAATTGTGCATTAACTATACAGTCATATGGCATAATAGCTGCTGTTTAATTAATATTTACAGTGTGGAAAAGCTCTACAAGAGATTCATCAAAAAGTATGGAACTAAACATTGGCTCTAAAACAAGGCAAAGAAAAAAGTTTCTTTACAAATGGACACTAAGAATATCTGTTTCCTTTGTATTTTTGTAGTTTTTTTCCTGAAAATATACTCCAAATTATTATGTTAGTGAATTAGGGGGAAAATTATGAAGCCTGGGAAAGTGTTTCAATAGACATTTTCCGATTTATGTCTGTTGCAGTTCTAGTGGTATCCTGAGTTATCAATAAGACTTCAAGTACTAAATTATACCAAAGGTAAGCCAGAAAACTAATTTTAAACTACACAGACAGGATGACCATATATCAGACAAACATTACACCTTTAATTCTTTGTTTTTAAAAGAAAAGGCAAAACCAAAACCAAAGTACATTTAGTAATGCTTTAAACTCTTGCCATTACGTGAGGAAGAGGTTCCATTTCTTAGATCTAAATCCCTTTTCATGGTTTCATTGAGCATCCAACCTTTTAAAAGG
This sequence comes from Opisthocomus hoazin, assembly GCF_030867145.1. Lineage (NCBI taxonomy): Eukaryota > Metazoa > Chordata > Aves > Opisthocomiformes > Opisthocomidae > Opisthocomus > Opisthocomus hoazin. Next base: position 45,317,836 of record NC_134421.1, read on the forward strand.
AATGTTTTTATAGTTCCTCCTTGGTATGAGGAGGTACAAGGATATTTCTGTAAAATGTGGACCTTAATCCAGCCTGAACTATGAATATTTGTAAAATTCTCATCAGGTTTCAAAAACTGCTTTTTCAGACCATCTCTAAAAAAACTGGTGTTCATAAAAAAGTAAATCACACTAATTAAGCCTTTATATGTAGTGCATTAATGTGTCCAAGCCATCAGACAGTACAGCTATGTCCAGAGAGACGTTGAGCTCTGAAGTATAGACCTGGAGCCAAACCAGAAGAGATGTTGCATGTCTGCGTGCTATCATCCCAGCATACAGCCTTCAGCTCAGTTGCCAGTGGTGAGGGACAGTTCTCAGACATGTCTTCTGTGTTCAGGAAGGATGATCTCAGGGCCAAAATAAACAATGGTAGCAAAGGTAAGACCTGGCATCCCTAATCTGCGCACGTGCCTGTCTTTCCCCTTGCAGTTCCAGACAGCTCCTGCCCACCACCTTTCCTAGTCCAGCAAAATCTCCCCATTCCTGACCAGACAAGACAGACAGCAGCTGTACTGGCATTTCAGAGAAGATGTGCTAGCAACAGGCCTAAAAATTTACATTGTCTGTCTGTAATCCACAAAATTGTACAGACAGAAGTACAGATGCCTGCTGAAAAGTCTAAGTGGCAGGAAGTTGTCCACAGTGGTTGCTTACACATTGTACCAGTGGATGTATACTTCCAGGTACATAATTTAATGGAAGTAAAGCCATAAATGCCTCTAAGATTACCTGAATAGCCAGAGAGCAAAGACATCAATAAGAGAACAGAAATAGAAATATTGGTTATTAACTAATTGCTAATTTAGGTTTAAATTCATAGAATCATAGAACGTCTCAAGTTGGAAGGGACTCATAAGGATCATCGAGTCCAACTCCCACACTGTTTCTGCTGGAAAAAGTGGAAAGGAGAAGTGGGAAAAGTAATTGCTTTGTTCAACACTTTCCAAAAAGAATACTTCATTTTTTTTGTTTCAAATTACTCTTTAGAGGGAAAAATTGCCTAATTTTATAGGCAACATTTTCTCAACCATAAAAATTATCTTCTTTCTAATCTGGATAAACCAAAATTTTGTTTATTTTTAGAAGTTTAATATTTAGACACTGAATTATGAATTTCACTATGTTCTAAGCCTAAACTACAGAAGGCTATTCCTCTAGAACCAAAGTGTCTAACATCTGTACACGGCTGCACAATTCTCAATAAAGGAAACAGAGGTGCATCCCAGCCTCCAGAGGTTAAGGGCCTTGTGTATCAGAGCAGAGTCAGAGCACTGTGGGTCTCATCCAGTCCTGCCCTGATCTGCTTTTGTGACTTATGATTTCCACAACTTTAAGTGCTTAACTAGCGTTTAGAAGTTGTCCGATATCCTGTGTATAATTTTTTTGCTTCCCATCACCCAGAGAGGGATGCAGCCTCTCACTTCAGTGCTTCAGTGAGTAATTTGAGAAGACTGGATTTTAACTGTTTGTTTCATCATCTGCCTTCTTTGTTGTCTGTTTTGCACTGTAATTTTTAGACACATCAAGAAAAGTGTGCAGGATACATGTACAACTGTAGAATAAACTCATAGTAGCAGGAGGTGATATGGAAAAATTAATTACAATATGCAAAGTACTTTGAAAGGCAAAAGTCAAAGACAGAAATTAATTTCAGGGAAGAAAGCTGTGTGGTTGTCTGTGTCTGCAGACTGAGTTCAACTTGATTACCCTGGTAAGATGTTGATCTAGAAGACGAGCAGAGACGTGGTAGCTAATGTATATAATTTCTGCATTCCCCATGCATTCCATTTAATGAGACAGAAGATGAACATGTACTTACTGAGATTGTGGTTATCCTTTTTTTGTCTCTCCTTTGCCATTGCTCGTGTATCTGCTTCTGACAGAAAGTAACTTTTATTAAAACAGTCCTTAAGTTGCAATTCCAGTAATTCTTTCATCTTTTTAAAATGGCACCTTGTCACAAAGAGCATCCTTCTAGTTTTTTTACCTCATTACTCTTTTTATTATTAAACAAGATCATAAGCAAATCTATGTTCTACCACTACTAAATTTTTGAGCAAGTCAGGTAGGTTGCTTAAGATATTTTTATTGCACGTTTTTTATTTAAGAACATAGAAATGCTATGGAGGGATATTTTGCTTCAATTTGCTGCGTTTTACATCAGGATAAAACTTATAATACACTAACGTGAATATGGATTTGTGTATCCCATAATGCAAGAGTTAATCAGATTTTGAAGATATTGAACAAACTCACTGTTTCCCTTGAGTAACATGAATAAACTGTACATGGTTGTTAGCATTCTTTGGATTAATTGAATGTAACTTTAAAGTCATTAATCCACTAATATAGATTTACCTTGAACAGCCTTATAGTAAGGTTTTAAAAGAACCATTTGTTCTACCCTGAAAAAAATTTAATGGATGACAATTTATTTATATCATTGATCAGGAGCCAACATGTGGAAGAATCCACGATTTTTCCTAAAATAATTAGGTTTATTAAAAGTGTTCTGTTCATAAAAAACAGGGGGCAAACATGGTTTCTGAATTGCTAAAAAGCAGAACAGAAAGAAAACATTTCTCCTTGGTTTTTTTGGTTTTTTAATTAAATGAAACTACAAACTGCAAAACTTTCAGTAATTTAATTATGGATATCTATTTCATGGATAACATTTATTCAACTTTTAAGAGAAACACCATCACTTCTGCAATTATAAAATACTAAAATGTCAAAGTTTTTACCTGTGAGTTCCCTTTTCACTGGTAGATTAGCTGGGCAAGAAGCATTTGTGAGACCCATATTAGATGGTGCCATTCCCTGGTCACTGTTATATATATCCAAAATGCTGCTAGATAGCTTGAGGGGTAGGGGGAGGAAAGAAGAACAGTGAAAAAAAATATTGTAAGAAGTTGAAGACTTAAAAGATTAAAAAACCCATAAAAACAAAGAGCAAACTTCTTTGAATATGTCTCGTGTTCTTTAGAAGGAGCTGTGTATAGGTATTTAATGGGACACATAGGGAAAGTTTGCTGTTAGGTAGTATTAAGTAAAATTGGAAATGAAGGGTCGCAGTCTGCCACTGTTCTACATGCAGCTTTTTAAGCGCATTTGTGTGACTTTCAGATGTCGAGTGATGGCAGGATATGACCCGCAGTGTCTGCTTTTTAATTAATTCTATACAGTATTTTCCAATAACAAGATTACCACAACTGCACTTCAAACATGAATTAGGCCGAAAGTAAAAATAACCTTGTTGGTTTTGACCTACCCCCCAGTGTTTTTTTAACCACATCACTAAACTACAAATTGGTATTTCATATTTTTGTGCTGCTTAGCAGCATAAAGATTCAGTGACCCGGTTAGATGCAGCAGTTAAAATCAGAGTGGACAGAACATGAAAGACTACACTTTAAGGAAAGTAACCATGCCATTATGAGTATAGACCAGTTAAGCTAATAGTTTTAACATGCATAACATATATGATCACGTATACTATTATCCTTCTTACCTTCCAAAATGTAATATAACATTATTTAAGTAAACACACGGAAGACACTTAAAGAAAAGTAAGGCTAAAGTATGTTTCTGTGGATTCCAGATAATTACCCAAGTATTACTTCTATTTGAACAATTTTACATATCTGAAATAACAGTAAAATATGCAGAGGTTTAGTAAAGAACAGTTTAGACTTTGCTCTGTTTCTATGACCATATAACCAACCTTTCAGCACTGATCATTATCTTATATATTTCTGCATGTCCATGTGAAAACAGCTGTATAAAAAGAGTCCAAGTCCAGGCTCAAAAAAGATTTGCGTTCTTACTGCCTTCTAAGGCAATAAGAGCAACATTTTTTTTTCATTTTATTATGCATATAGTTTGTGAAGAAATTTTTTTTTCCCTTTCGGGGCTGACATACAAGGACTCAGACATTAAATTTGGGTCCACCTGGCCAAGAAACAAAGAGGAAAAAGTGGGTGAAAAAAGTGAGGAAAACTGTGAGTAAAACGACTTACTTGAGACAGAAAAGCATGGGGGGAAACTAAGAGTTATTTCAGAAAATTGTTTTTCATAGACACAAAACTTGTTTTTACAGATCTGCCCTGCACCCATGGATCCTGAAACACCCTGGAATTTTTCAGGCAGGTCACTGAGACACCAGCCACAGGTCTGCTGGGAACCAGCTTTTTTTACACCCTGATCATTTCTTTTCTTGTAGAGACTGTGAGCTTCGCCACAAGTTATTCTGAATGGAGACACTTTCCCAATTACTTGTTCAGTCTGAAATTGTTCCATGGCAGTGCTTGGTATATTTTTATATTAAATCTGAAACTGTAGATAAGTTTTATTTTTAAATAATAATTTCACTAGATTCACTAAATACTAAATTATCAGAGAAACTAACTTGTGTTAAATTCTCCTAGTTGTATAACCCACAATGCAAAGAAGCAATCAAGATTCATTTTGAATAAACATAAATAACATGCTCATTTTTAAAGTAGTTTGTAGAGTTTTATTACTTAGGAGAACTGGCAACTCTTAAAAACCATTAGAAATCACAACACCAAGTCAGTTTTGAAAATCTCTTACATATTTGATCTCTCAATGAAAATACTTTTTTAAAGAATGTTTGGAATTCTGTTGAGTATTACTCCAGAACAAGCTATGTTTAATATGCAGGATTTGAACGCTAAGCGCATTCGCATGTTAAGCACCTTTGTTTCATTCCTGAGTGGTAAACTGACAGGTATTACAGAATTCACTGCAGATTTACCTTTGCATTTGCTTTGTTCCAGGGGTACTATAGCCATATTACAAGAGGGAACTCGTATTAGCGCTAGACACACACTTAATGACTTCCTACATTCATGTAAATGAATTTGGCTTATTGAAATTATATGAAAACAGAATTTTCATATCCAGTGCTGATATAAAACACTGAGAGTCAGTGTGACTCCCACATTTATTCCAGTGGGCTTTGGATAGTTTAGGCTGCTGTTTTTGTGAAATGCTAGGACATAGTATCTACTGAAAATAATATAAGTTCATAAATAATCTAACAAGTGAGAAATACATATGTATCACTTTTTCATAGTTTACATACTTTACACAGCTGTGTACGTGAGTTAAAAACCTTGCACAAAACTGGTGGTACTCTTTTTAATTTATCAGATTATCAATACCATTAGTGAGAAAATTCAAAATAATGAACCACAGATTACACAAACACAAGAGAGGTCAAAGAGTACTACTAATTTTCAAGCAGTATTTAGTGTTTATGCTTGAAATATAATTACATTTATATAGTCTGTTCACAAAGGTGTGAATTCAAACAACAAGGCCCAAATCCAAAGAAAAGGTTAATGTATCCCCAGTTTATCTGGTAATAAACAAATAATATCAGCACACATATCTGACACAAAATGTGTCAGAATTCAAAAGAGGGTGAGTGAACTCAAAGCTGAAGGTAGACTTTTCAGCTGAGTTTGATTACACAGCAGATGAAGGTACTTCCACCTAACTCAGCTGCCATTGTCTGGAGTGATAAGAGTTCATATGCCTCCTTCCATCAGCAGAACTGCTGGGGCAGTGTCATCACACAAAGCCAGGTCTCCAAGCAAGTATCCATGGACTACATCTAGGTGCACTAGTGTTTCCACTGGGCAGTGAAAGGCATGAAATATTTTCCCAAATGTCCTGTATCATCTTTGTTTCACACAAATTGTCTCCAACGTTCTTCCTTTCATCATTTGGCAATATTTATCAGTCATTAGGAAAGCAGAGTCATAACTCCATGTGGAGATGATGAAAACGAAACCAAATCCAAGTCATTCATCTACTGATGGCTACAATCCTATAAGTTCACTAATTAGAATGATACACATATGTGTTAATCACTAAGAGTGTCAGAAGCAGTGTTCTGCAAAGCCATTAAAGAGAAACTTTGATCTAACATTAATTGTCCAAAATTATTCTGCAGAACTTGGACATCACGGCACTGTCACAGAGAGCCTACAAAATTGCCACTCATTTGCCTACCTGAAAGCAATAATCTCTGGACTGCGGAATCTGTCTTTCTGATTGAAATATTCACAGGTGTGACTAATATGACCATTTTTAACAATCCATAGGTAGGTTACTCTTGGGGAATAAAGAATGGTAGGTTGACATGTCATCATCTCAATCAATGCGCTGAAGGACTGGATAACAGAATAAATAGCTGACACATCTGGCTGCAAAAAGGACACATGAAAAGGGTGCTTTTCTTCACACCCACATACCATCCAGACTTAGGTTTACTGTCTCCCTTCAGCATTTGTCTGGGCAATTCTGCTCAGTACAAAAGCAGCTGTGTCAATCTCACCATCAACTGCTTCTTTCTTTGTCCACATTTAGTAGAAATGTCAAGTATATTGCAATGGCCACTGTGATGGATAAGTGGCTTCTTTGTGGATAGAGCCAGTGGTGATCTCCCTTTGTCACACTGTCTTCATTCTCAGCTAGCCAGCACAGCATTTTCATGCTTACAGTAGGGAAAAGTGGGTATAAAGCACCAGTAAATTAGAACATCTTTGACAGCCACTTCGTTCCTACAGAAATGGTGACACATGGAAAAATCTGCTATGAATTAGAGTGAGAGGAATAACTCTCTGTGTCAGGATTCAGGGCCAGAAGAAGAAATAGGGGGTGATTAATCTGATATGTCTTGGACAGTTAGAGTGAACTGAATCACCTGTATCTTCTTATTGACTCTAAAGAAAGCCTGGAGTGACTGTTGCAGGTTTTCCACATGTACCCTCTCACAAAACCTCATGTTCTCCTGATGTGAAAATTTTCAAAGAAACTCTTGTTTTAAAAATTATGTAAGAAAAACAAAGCAAACCAGCTGGATCTTTCTTGATAAATATTCACATTTCTGATTATGGGGGGAGTTTTAAAAATATAGAGTCAAAAATGTGTTGAAGAATTTTGTTGAAAGTCTCTACTTGAATTTGCCCTGCATTGATATCAAGCATGGAAAATCCCAAGGAATTTCCCTGTGAATGTTGCTGAACACTGAGAACAATCTAAAAACAGAAATTGGGCAATTTTGATACAAGGTGAGGAAAGATACTCTTTTTTTCTGTCAAAGCAGGAAACTCTTTTAGAAATGCAGACATCTGCGAAATAACTGATTTTTAAATTACAAAATTAAAACATATAGCACAATATATTATAGAAATTGTGTGTCAAAACACATCTAGTTGTTTGGATATGTCCTAAAACTCCATGCACCATAATGTAATTTCTTTCTTACAATGCCATGTGATCAGGGGAAGTTTTCAGTACTGAGGTTTCAAATAGCTTTCAGTTCTACATTGCAAGATAAATATATACTTTGACATAATCTTTAAAAAAAACAGTGCAATCTTACTAAAAATACAAATCAGTTGCAATGGCATAATTATATGATATATGTACAATGATGATCTTACTATTATATAGCACTGTCAAACTTGATGAATCCCGAAGCACTCTAGAACTCCAGCTGATCACACTGCTTCAAAAGCACATTCTTGCTTTTGGTTTAGAGATGTGGAAACACAGACATTTGGGTATGAAAATTCATAAGTCCCGGGAAATAATCTATTCATCCTGTAGGTGTCATGTGCTATATTGCTTCACATTTGTGTTGTTCTGAGAAGTCCTGGTAAGTCGCATAGTTTCCAACCTTTCCATTCATGATACACATATTTATGTATGTGTGTCTGAGAATTTAGATGCAAGTGGCTCATAAGGCGTGAGCACACACATAGTAAAAATAGCAGTATATAATTAGCCATTTTTCCTGCTTCTGAAATGCAGCCAGCTTTGGACAAAAGATTAACAACCTTTAACACAGCCAATGGTTAAGTGGGAATAACCAGTGACAATGTGGTACAGGAAGAGAATAATACCATATCTAATTAAAACTGCAAGGAGAATTAAAGAAAGCAGACTGTAATTAACAAAGTTAGCATTTGGCAAGGACATTGGGGTTAACGTTCTTCCTTTTGTATAAAGTGTCATGGGATGTTCAATGCCTGTGTGCAAAGAGTGGAACATGAGGATTTCCATTCACGGGGCTCAGTCCCGAAAGATGCTCAACTTTAAAGCTTAGACCAATTATAAAAGCAAACTTCAGCTAAAGTACCTGAACGAGTGCCTGGCTTCAGCTCAGCAGCACCCTCCAAGACCCTGTGACCTTGTGCTTGCTGGCAGTGTCCAAGACAAGTACTGTAAAGGCCTCATCCAGAGGAGCTTTTCATATTCAATATTTGGGTCTGAACTGCTATGCAGGCAGGATTGTGTGGCAAATATTAAGGGCTCGTTACCCACATGGATGTCTAGCAGTGGACAGCTGTGACCACAAATTGCAGTGTCTAATACCAAGTCATGCTTTTTTTTAAAGGAAAACATTGCTAAGCCAGGAAAAAGTCACCTCATCAAGGGAAATAATATGGTATTCCAAACCATATAGCATGGCAAGTATTGGTGAATGTCGCATAATTTCAAGAAAGACTTAAACCAAATAGCATTTCCATATCTTCCAGGGATGAAAGAGTAGGATTCTTCATATGATATTAAAATATATGGATGAGGGTTGTCTGTGCCAGTTCACCTGTAGTCCCTAGGCAGCTCTATGTCACGATGGTGTCCACCTACATGCTCACATACTATTTAAGTATTTTTCTATTTTGGCTAATCTTTGCGCAATGTGTTTGTGTTACAATAACTTTCAAGTCTATAACGGTCTTGGATCTATCACAGTCAATGCTGCACATCTAGAAAATAACAGCTCAACTCTGTTCCAAAGTCAACTATGTTTTTCTTAATTTAGAAATTCTGCTGAATGTGGTAATGCCAGTCTAGACACAGAGACTCTGGGCTAGAAAGCACTTCCTGGGTACTGAGTTCATTTAACATATCATCACATAATCAATTTCACAAACCAACAATGCTCTGTCTTAAAATCAATTAGGTTTCACATCTCTGAGGTTTTGATTTGGAGTATGTTCCAAAAGTTGAATGATAGCAAATTATGGTTAAAAAGCTTTCTTTTTGTTTCCATTCCTAGACAAATTTTGTTTTGGTTTTGTGTTCCTTTAGCTTATAAATTTCATTGTTTAACCTCCCCATGTGATTATTGTGAGGGACCACAGCTCCCTTAAGCCTTTGGTTTGCCAAGTTGAACAGGCCATGCTTCTTTAGCCAGACTTCCCATGCTACAATATGTCCTAACAGGCCTCCTTCTACCTTTCCTGCTCTGGGTGGCCACCTTTATTTGTATACTGCATGCTAAAAGTTTTCTACCCAGTGAATTCCGCAGTGGGTATTTCCTTGTGTCTCTTGCAAATCTCTCTCATGATGGAACCTAAGATCATATTTATCTCCTTTTTGCAGTCCCATCATTTTGATGGCTTATAGTTATCCTCTGAGCAACTAATGTAACCAGATCTTTCTCTGTCATCTCCAGTTAATGAGCTCTCAGCTTACTGCAGACATTCCTGTTATTAGTATTTAAATGAATGACCTTGCACTCAGTAATATTACATTCCTTCCATTTATACTACTCTGTCATCACAGTCATATAATTCTTTCTCTACGATATCCCCATCCTCCTTTGTATTTGCAATACTTTCTACTTTTGCTACCTCAGTACATTTCATCAGCATAAACGTATTTTCTGTACCAAGGTCACTAATGAAAATATTAAATAAATTGAGTCTGAGAATTGATTCTTGGAGCACTTTATTAATATCTTCTCTTTTAACAAAATCTTTACCATCTCTTTAGCTTGCCCCTTAACCCAAAAAGAATTCTGTTTAGTTATTTTCTGTGTAATCCATATTGCATTGTACTAATATGTATTCGTAAAAGAAGGCTACAATCAACAAATCCTGGACATGCACGACTAGCTTAGAAAGACTAATTCCAGTAGCAAACGGCTCTCCATACATCCAAAAGGGTGTCACTAATCAAGGAAGTGGTGGAGGGTATGCAAATTTTAAAAAGTAGACACCTTACATGTTCTAGTTACCTAAAACGGCTAAACACTAGGATAGCAAGCGCTTTTCACCATAGGCATCCGGACTGTCCTGACAGGTCAAAACAATGCATCAGCTCACCTGCTTTCCCTTGAGGGACCTGGGAAGAGGCAGCAAGATGAACTGTCCTGTTTTTTTGGAGGGTCTTATTTCCTTGCAGTCACATTCACAAGCCCATGTATATGATCAGAAGGGTCAAGAAGACCCCAGAAAATACAGAGGTCAGGACCAGACTGCCTCTACAAGAGGTCTTCATTCTGCCCATGCCAGAAGAGCCCATGAAAAAGAGGGCAAGTGGGAAGCAAGCTGCAGGAATAGTCCTGCTAGCAGAAGCTTCCTTTGCTGCCCTCTTTTCCCAGGTTAATAAGTGCAGATATGCAACCCACAAAGTGTGTCTGCAGACCTATATTTCCTGCAAAAGCAGAAGTATGGCATATAACCAGAGCAGCTGATGTGCAGTACAGACAGTTTTGAGGATTACTGCCCTATTACAGATGGCCAGATTGCCTGTACTGCACCTACAGACTTGGCAAACTCCAATAGCAGCGAAGCATAACACGTGATGCTTTACTTGTCACAAGAAGAAATTATGTAGCTGCCTAACCTGAAAGGGTGAGTACTATACCTGCAAGAGTAAATTTCTTTTGGTGCTTGGTAAAAATAAGTACTTGCTCGGACTGCATCTAGAAAAAAGTGTTCACAAGTGAAATATTGGTACAATACTTTATTTCCCCCCCACAAATATATCCCACTTAAATCATGTTCTTATGAACCTAATTCATAGCACCACTTCAAAGAACAGTTTTGTAAAATAAGACTACTTCTTCTTAACCTCAAAAAATACGTTAGCGTCCTTCCATTTCAGTGTGGTTCTTGCTTAGTCATTTTAATTAAAAAGTGAGAGCAGGGATTTTACAACGCTTTTATACTATCCCCATATATGCATCCCAAATGTGAAATCTAAATTTGGAACTGTGTCCACAGTTCATTTTATGTATCAAGTAAAAGTTTATTGAGTATTTCTGTTGCTGGGATAGAAAACATAAAAAACCACATACTTCATTCCTTGTCATTCCTTTCCTGTTTATTCATGACAGGTAAGCAAAACTTTTTCATCCATGAACTTCAAAATTTGCACTGAATTTGGCCAAATAGTGAGTGGATCAATAAGTATACAATAACCCAGTCATTGCAAATCCATTTTCTAAACAGTAATATCTGGTATATCAGATGCTTCCAATTTTTGACAAAGGGAAAACTGGGGTTATTCTTGTATATTCAACGAGTGTTTTAGTAAATTGTGGTTTTTCATCTAATTCAAAGGTATTGCAGACAGGACGAATAATCTTGTGGGTCAATACAAGTTCTGTTCTCAGAGGACTGGGCTTCAACCTCTGGCTTTCTTTCACAATTGCTGTGTTACTTGAAGAAAGTTGAACAACATTAGCAGTGACATCCTTTTTCTTTGTAAGGATGTGTTTACACTGTCAATTGTCAAAAAAGTTGTAGTATACTGGTTTTAGAGTCTAGAACAAGAAGATCCAATTCACAGCTAAATGTTTTAAGTCCTTGTGTAGTTGCAACACAAAGTACTTACATCTGAAAATAGCTGGTCTTTAGTAATAAATAATACCCAAATGTTTCTGTTCCCTTTTTTATTAAACAAAGAGAATGGCAGAAAAGCAAATGCTTCCATTTTCAGACTTGTTTTCCTTTCAACAAATTGTATCTCCTTCTATATTTATCTTTAACATGGTTCGTAATTACAGACTCCTCAACCAAGGAGTTAATGTTCAGATATATTATATTACATATTATATATTATTCATGAAAACTGGTTCATTTTTTATCTTCAAATAATGATCATCAAGCTGGTTCATTATTCATCAGAGAAAAATGAACTCTGTTCATATTCCCAGTTACAGTATATTCCTACCCTGATCATATACGTAGAAGTCCATTGTCTAGATAACTGTCTGATCAAATATGACCAAGCAGAGGAATTTTCTGGAGATTCAGCCTTTTGCAAGAGAGTTCTATTCTTTCAGTTATTGTCTCTTAATTCTATGTTTATAGCTGTTCTTGGCTCTTCTGGTTGCAAAACTAATACAACAGACAAGAACCAAAAGTGAAGTGGTGTTATATTGTCATCATCCAACTTGCAGCTGGAAACCAAATGTCACAGGAGTATTGCCCCACTAACCTCCAGGGTCTGAAACCCAAAAATTACAATTAAATGATAGCTCTGTTAGCTGTTTTTACCATACTACGAGTATTTCACTAGTAACACCAGCTAGTGCACTAATTGCTGGTTCCATCCAGGTTCTTCTGTTTCCCTGTCTACCATTTGTAAATGCATATACCAAGTCATTCAAATTCTTCCTCTAAACACTGTGAACAAATATCAGCACAAAACCACAAGAAAAGTGAAAAATTGAGGGTGAGGGACAAGTGAAAACCATAGTTATTTTCAGGATTAAAATACAGGGCATTTTCTCTTAAATATAGATACTAACATCTCTGTTACCAGTATTTATATTACTTGTTTTATATACATATCTTATAAGTTTTCTATTATATCGTCTTACATTTCACATGTCATCTAAGTATCTGAATACATTACAGTAAGGTACTTACTGATTTCTGTGATCTAGTGTGTTTACATGGGTTAACATGTACCATGCAGAGTTTCATTTTGGTTGGAATTTCTGTCTATAGTGGTTGATTTCAGATGTATTCACAAGTGTTTATTTACAGGGTAAATATAAATGCATAGTTAACTACTTCATCAACTACTGCACGCATATAGTAAAGGTCATAGAAGGTCCTGGCTGATGGAGTAGGAGGTGCTAAGCAAAACAATTGTATCTTTCAGGAGTTTATTTCTCAAAACAGCCTTCAAGAAACCTTTGTGTTTTCCACAAGTTAGCTTTATCTTGCAGTAAGAAACTTGACTGTGCCTAGAGAACTAAGTGGCCACTGTTGCCGCCTCTGAGCTCACAAGTCTTTTATTCAACATATGTAAATGCCATTGACAGAAATTCATGAAGTTTAGGTCCAGAAGCAATCTTAACCTACATGTTACAGACCCCAAGGAGTTTAATGTAGCCTTCTCTATTATCTGTCATCTACCAGGGACTTCAGGTCTTGCACTGCTCTATACAGACAGCAACACGAGACGTGCAGCAGAAGCTGCACATCAGGGCTTTGGGATAAGACAGAATCTGCCTGGTGGCCCCAAACAGCAGGAATTTTCTTGCAGATTCTGTGGCATAGGAGCTTAAAATTAGTGAGGAGTGCCTATTAGGAGAATTAGAAACTTGATTTATCTGTCCTTTTCTCTTATCTCTCTTCAACATGTATTAAGCTCCGAGATGAAGATCATGTTTGTAAGAGGTACTTACATACAGACAACTGTATATTTTGGAAAAATACTTCCATTCATGTCTATTTACCTTTTGAAAAGAAAAGAATAAAGAAACTTTTCCATCATGTCATAGTTATGAAAAGATTTACTCCAGTTGCATGAAGCTGGAGTTTTCTGGCTCCCTTCAGCCAGAGAGGTCTACCCCCAGAACAGAGAAGGGTTATTAGACCTTGTGCTTGTTAGAGACAGAACTGAGCCACCTGGGCATTTTGCACAGCTCTTGAGTGCTGCAGCTATGTAAAAGCGGACCAGAGTTCTTCTCCTGACCCAAAGTATTGTATGCTCTATGCTATGAAGACCTTTTCTACAGCATGAGATAAATTGCCAGCACTCACACCCAATCTATTTGGAGTACTTAGAGCATGCAGGAGAGCTATACACTGCCCATTTCACCTTCAGAATGCTATACTGTGTGAAATATTGAAAACAATCCTTCGTCTGGCATCTGTATCACACTCAAAACAGCAGTGGCAGTGATAGCAAAAGACACCTCCAGCTGCAGAAAAATGGCCTGAGGGGTTCTCAGTTTGTGCATTTCGTTGTTAGTTCTCAGCAACTGAAAGACACAGTTTCCTGGCTAACACCTTTATACTGTTGAAGAAAGACAAAGAAAATATTTGCTCACCAGTTTTATTTTTGAGGAGTCTATTATTTCCTCAATAGATACCGACTGTTCTTTCTCCTTCATTTTTCTTTCTCTTTAAACTTGGAACTGATACCAGGGAGTGCTAGACAGAAGTTTATATACTTAGGTGAACTTTGATTCTTCCTTGGACTTTAAGACTAATCTAGTGTAGAATGTGATTGACAAAGCATTTTCATTGATGTTATGCAGCCTTTTCAAGTTACCCAACCTGAGCAAATGAGGTTGTTAATGTATACTCTGGCCCTTTCTCTAAAATAGTTTTGAACTTTAGCAGATTTTATAAACTTATAAAGGTTGGCAAATGACATCAGTATTCACTAAATAAAAAATAATCATGATTATGCAGCAGGGGGCTGCCTAGATCAGCAATACTGTATTCATCTCTAATGGAAATTTGGTTTTACTTTATGATTGAATAATCACAGCAATTATTGAACAAAATACTTTGGAGGATACCTACTTGAATTTCTTTTCTCTGTATGATTTCTGGCAATGGGACAGACAGCAGTTTTTGTAATCCATCCAGGTGGTGACCATCAGTATTTGAGAAATAATTAATACAAGTACAAATTATTAATGCCATGATGAGAAACTGTGACCTCAAAGACCTTGAAATAACAGTGAGATTTCACAGATGGACTGCACTGTGCTTTTATCGATAAATAGCGCCTCCGTAAAAACAAATGCAGATTTGACAGACTTAATCAGAACTTTATACCAGCTGTAGTTAACAGAATCATAAAAATTAAAAAAGGAAAACATGTGTCTTGTCCTGTCCTGATCTAACCTCCAGTCCACACCTGTACACCACAAGATTTCTTCAAATGCCAATGTAACTGGCCAAATACAAGCAAGCCACGGGGCCACTGAGGATTTTCTCCATAAGCTGTTTTCCTGCAAGAGCAACAGAAGTGGAGCAATCCCAGCGGAACCAACTCCTAAGTGGACTCGAAGCAGACTGTAGCTCCCAGTCTTAGTGAAATAGTGCTCTGTGAGCGCATGAAGTGAGGTGATGCAAGTGAAGCCTCACAGGATCCCTCGGGAGGTGACCTCCTGCAAGGCAGCGCCTTTGCCCAGCACTCCCTGCCATGCTGCCGCAGTTCCCCACGCCCAGTTGGCCCACCGGCTCACCCTGACACCTGACAGCTAGCAAACCCCAGCTTTCCAGCGTGCCCAGGTTCTTTTGCTTCCCCTCTCTATTAGTAATTCCTCTCTGTCCCAGTCTTCACACTCCATCAGTTATTGAGGCCTTTTAATGATTTCACTAGAGGCCCCTTTACCTTAAAGGCAGCCACTTGAGGTCTTGGAGAGCGAGAAAAGAAGATGTCAAAGCTGAGAACAAACTATCTATCTACACTTTTCCTTGTTACGGTGCTGGGCAACACTGAGCTCCTTGGCATGCAGAGGAAGAGAGTGGCTTCTCTTGGATTCAGAGTTGTATGGAGGTGGCCCAGCAAATGAAAAAACCATGACAGGTAGTTCATTCTTTCTTTCTGCCCTTATTCAAAACCAGAAGTACCAGACAAGCCAGATATGTAGTTTTCTGTTTCCTACACCACCCAACCAGAAAAGGACTAGCAATGGGACCTGTGGGATCTGTTGCCCCTTAGCTGTTGCTTTTAGTCACAACAAATAACAATAGATTATTATCGAATATAATGTTTGAGTGTAACGTAAATATTCTCTGATTATCTAATGATTAAAGCAAGTTTCAGCTGAGGTGCAGTACCATTTCATTAAAATGGAACAAATAACAATAACATTCTTTTTTTTATTATTATTATTATTCTTTTCCCAGCATATAAATACCACATGCATCCAGTTAGATTCAAGGAAAACTGAAGAAATTTGGTTGGATTCACAGATACACAAACTTCCCAACAACAGATTCACTGTTTATGACAGCTCTAAATCTTTGATGTGAAGTGAACTTCAAAGCACCAATGACACCATAATGATTTCTGTATGCAGTTAAGAGCTGGAACTGTTGGAGGAATTAATGCTGTTTCAGATCTTTAAGGATTTCTTTCCTTTAAAGGAAAGAACAATTTTGGAAATTGGGAGGGAGGTGATTCTGCTCCTCTACTTCACTCTGCTGAGACCCCCCCCAGGAGTCCTGTGTCCAGCTCTGAAGCCCTCAGCACAGGAAAGACATGGAGCTGTTGGAGTGGGTTCAGAGGATAGCCACAAAAATAATCCAAGGAATAGAACAGCTCTCCTATGAGGAAAGGCTGAGAGAGTTGGGGCTGTTCAGCCTGGAGAAGAGCAGGCTACAGAGAGACCTTATTGCAGCCTTTCAGTACTGATAGTGGGCTTGTAAGAAAGATGAGGAGAAACATTTTAGTAGGGCTTGTGGCGACAGGACAAGGGGTAACAGTTTTAAACTAGAAGAGAGTAGATTCACACTGGATATAAGGAAGAAATTTTTTGCAATGAGGGCACTGAAACACTGGAGCAGGTTGCTCAGAGAGGTGGCGGATGCCCCATCTCTGGAAGTATTCAAGGTCAGGTTGGACAGGGCTCTGAGCAACCTGGTCTAGAGGAAGGTGTCCCTGCTCATTGCAGGGTGGTTGGACTACATGACCTTTAAAGGTCCCTTCCAACCCAAATCATCCTGTGATTCTATGATCCTATGAAGACAGGAACATTTTTTTCTTGGCTCTATTTACAACTAGACATGATAAAAAATCAATTAAAATGTTTTCTGTGGAGAAGTTTTCCATTTGCTTTCAAGCGATCCAAAAGGAACTGCTTTGTTTTGTTAAGTTATTCAATACCTACCAGCCCAGTGACAGTGAGCCCGCCTGATTCAACAGATCACCAGTTAGGCCACTGCAGGGCATTTTTTGAAGTTCAGTGTTATGGTAGTGCTCTGCCCCAGGCACTACTCTGCACTGCTCCTTAGCCCTCACTACCAGCCACCTAATTGCCACAGAGCCTCTGTCCCTGGGCTTCTGCAAGAATAATTCTGAAAGCTCTTGTTTTCTTCTGCACCAGAACAAAAGACAACTTAGAATCCTTGGAAATGTTCACAGAATAAAATTATTTTCTGGTCTGTCCCACCCAGCACAGTACAAGAGAAGCCTGTGCCCTTGCAGAACGTTAATATCCTCTCGTTTTCTTCTCATTCCAAGCTAGTCAATCTCCTAATGCTTTTGATGTAAGTTTCAGTGGACTGCATGTCAAGTAGACGACATTATTCCAGTAGCTGTACAGTGATTATCTGGACTACAACAGTTATTTCTCAATGAAAGTACTGGTAAAATGCCAAATGTTTTTTAGAGATCACGGTTGTACTTGTTAAATTACTGTTTTTTCTGGTGAGTCCTAGGGCTGTATACGTATATTAGCAAAATAAAAAAATCATTTAGTAACAAGCAGAGTTTCACCAGGTCACGGACTGTCAAATCCAACCCTGAAAAGCACAGAGATTCTATTTTTTAATTCTGGTCTTTTCTGGCTCACTTCACTGTGACTAATGCTCTCCACATCTCCCTTGATACAGCATGTTTCTTAAACTTCCCTTTTTCAGGTATTAAAAGGAATGTAAACCACAGCTTTTTAGAACTTGCACCAAGCCTTTAATGATGGTGTTATATATGCTTTACATTAACAGACCTTTACATCTACATTTCCTATATTCTGAGCATTTGGAAGTCAATAAACTTCAAATTCACTACAGGATGTTGAATAGACTGTGAGGATTGTGAGTAAGAATGAAAGTCTGACAAAAATGAAAAATGTTTACTTTTCAAATATCTGGCATATCTGGCATACACAAAATTATTTATCTCATACTCATTCATATATTCTTTTTAATTTTTTTTTAATGATTCCTATAAAGTCAGGAAGAAACCTGTTTCACCTAATACGATACTCAGAGAAGAAATGGATTTCTTACAATATAGATACATATGTTGCTGTCTATTAGTAAAGAGTTTCATAAGACTAAATTATTATGACAAGGAAAAATTATTTTAAATTTGTGTCATCTTCAAGTTTTCTTTATTAAATCCTTACTTCTCTATGGTGAACAGTTTTCAACAAGTGATTGTTCATAGGAATAGTTATGATTCAATTTCAGTTATGTTTTCTGGTCAAAAATAGAACTGAGTTTACGAATACCTTCAGAACAATCAAGACCTCTTGCATATAGGGAGGACCTGGTCTTCTATTTTAACTCATCTTCTAAAAAATTAATTATAAAAAGTGGGTTTCTACCATTAGGGTACTGTTAAGAGTGATAAAAACCACCACAGAATTCCGTACTTTGAGCAATTCTGAAGTTTCCACTCAAAACCAGAGGGTTTTATAAAATTATGAATTTGGGGCCAAACACAATAAAAGCCAGACCATACGCTCTTCAGAAGCTGTAATAATTTTCATGAGAGATGGAGTGATCTTGTTTTCACTTCTCTAATTCTACTAATACATGACTGTAATTCATTAATTCAGGGTCAGACAATGAGCCTCTAAGCAATTATTCACATGAGTGGTCTCATAGGATTCAATGTCCTCATTTAATGTGCCGTTAAAATGGTACATGGGTGCATCTAACTAAAGCAAACATTAATTCACTGCAGCACACAACAGGTAGCACTGAAAAGTCTCTAATCTCAGCCCCTATCTATTTAGAAAAAAGAGGAAAGAATGGCTTCATGAACAAACATTGTTCAAGAAAAGATTTTGCTGGAACACTCCCACGCCTTACACCATATTAAGAAAATCAAAAGACTCGGATTTTTTTTGAGTTTTAGAGACTGATTTGCACAGTTTGGACAAATTCAAGACAATGCCAAGAAAGGAAAAATCTAAGATGCAATCGTAAAAACTCTTAAGCATTACACTGGAGAAGTGTAAGGAGGAAGCAAACACAGAATCATCCAGGCACAGCTCAGTCTCACTTGTGATCTCGCTTACACTATGTTGATGGCAGCCACCATAGCCAGGCACCTTGTACAGAAGAAGTAATATGAATCTCTGGTTAAGTACAGCACAACCCCAGTTCCTCTTCTCAGGGGAATTAGATGTTCTCTCATTCCTGATCATGTCTCCTAGTCCAACACTATACGTACATAATATATAATACATTGTATATATTATATCTAAATTTTTAACTCAGATAGATAAACAAAATGTCATTACGTTTAATGTGATGATGAAAAACTGGATCTAGAAAACATATTTTCTACCTCCTTCTATCTTTCTCTATTGCACAGCTTATGACCCAAATTTTGCAGGCAGGTTTAGGCTTCAATGATACCATAAAACCCTGAGTCACAAGCTAAAATCCTGAAACCACCCCCATCTGCCCATTTCTTTCATATCTTTTTGGAGTACAAATTGCCAAAAGAGACAACAGTGCTTGATTGCTTCCACACCGGGGCAGTTCACATGCCTTGTTGAAGGCAGGCATCATTTTGTCTTAGTATTGCACAAAGAGATTTGGAAATACACACTTCCCTGGCTTACCTAGCAGCCTGGGGATTTCCTCAACACAGACAAAAATCTAAATATAATTACTTGGACCACAGGCATTGCAGGAGTCTCAAATCTTTGCAAGTAAGATACTACCTAGGCCTAAAAGTCACTGCATATTTCCTTGCTCATCAAGAATAGGGTATTCAATACGTTTTAGAGATATGTCCTTCACAGCTGAAGATAAAGGCTAGTGAGGCTGGAACTAGCATAGATTAACATCATCCAGTTTTAAAAGGTATTGGGGGAGTGTGAGGCTAATCCAAACCCCAGAATTCATGCCTCTCATCACCATCCCACAGTACCACACCTGAAAGGTACCTCCTCTGCCCCGTGTTAATTTGAGCAAAAATACTAATTCACTTCCCAGGGAGCATTTCTTTGCTATATTCTGTCCTGAGATATGTATAAATCAGACTGACTGTATTAGTTCTGTAGCTGGCATGCAAATGCTAGGTATTCATGGAACTGTTCTTTGGCAACAGCACTGGACTCTGTAGTGGGCAACATAGAGGCGTAAAGATCTTATCTCCTAATATATTTTTGTAGCCAATGATGTTCCGTAGTCAGAAAAAGATGTTCCTCTAGTGGGTGATTAAGAGCAAGCACCTGACTCCGTATTCTGAAATGAGCTTTGTAGACTGTCAAAGCCTGTGAAAATCCTTCCGCCTTCACCAGAGCGAAGTTTCCCTTTATCAGTACCTATTTTAAGGCCCTGAGAACAAAATCTGTGGAAAAAGGTTCTCACGATAAATCAGGGTTTCAAGAACAAAGAACATCCCTTCTATAAAGCGTGTTGCATTACAGTTATTGATAGGTATTGTTTAAACAAATAATACTGCTCTATGCATTGTTGTGTCCAGAAAATGTCCATCTTTCCTCTTTAAATGTGTAACCTGTATGGAAATGTAAGTACCCTTTACTAATTCTCTGTCATTTCTTTACAAAAAGACATTACACAAACGTAACAGTTTGTTACAATTATTCCTATAAAACATTTAACATGAAAAGTGATATTTCTCATCTTTGCTCTTGAAATTATTCAACTAGGTGCAACCTGCCTTTCTGAAAGTCAAGAATCAGAGACCACCCTTGCTTCAGCATAAGACATTGGAGAAGCTACGATACCGGATAAACTATTACATGGGGAAGATTTGACTTTTTTAGATGAAGGTTCTTTAAGCAAGACTTTAAAAGACCTTCTAGGGTCCAGAGACTCCTCTTATCCATAGTCCTGCATGGGAATTAGTACCTCCAATGGGTTATGCACCAGAGCTGGTGCTGGGATAGAACCCCAAATGCTATTCAGACCACCTAAACCAGCTGTGTCCCACCACACTGGAAACTTTTCCTGTAATATTTCTTGACAAAAGACAAGCGACTGAAGGGAAAGGAGAATAATTCACTGATAGTACTGCTTTAGCCTCTGACGTGTGATGTGTGCTTGAATCAATGAAATTCTCTATTCTAAACAGCAAGGTGAAATTCCATAAAATACTTACAGTTCTTTGCATTAGTAAAGGAGTTTCAGAACAACCTATGCCTTCATCATTAAAACTTGATTCCATATTGATTATGTCTTCAATCACCTCTTCCATCTGATAAAACAATATTTTAAGATCAATCATTACAAATAATAATGGAAACGTTATTCTGAAAATACAGAGGAAATAATCTTGAATATTTATTACATCAATAAAACTGAATTTCAGAAGTTTGTATCTTAAAATGCAAATAATTCAAGCACTTTTACACAATATTCACATTTTTTACTTCTTGTGAAAACAGTTTTTGTGGTTTAGCAAGTTACTTCTTTCCTCCCAAGCACCAGCCTATTCCCCCTTTTTAACCCCTTATTGCAACACCAAGCTCAGATGGCAGGAGTACACTGCTAAGTTGTAATTGTGATCTGTCACCTTCATCAAATGTGTCATATCCACAGTGTATTGCTGCGTTGGTGAAGGAAGGCTGAAGGGAGCCTGTGGTTCTGCAAAAGCATGAGTCACTCAAGATTTGATGTTACACACTGCTCTCCAGATTCAGCAGGGAGAGGTTTGTGTGGTGTTTGGCAGAACACTGGACACTTCTCCAGCCAGCCCTCTGGTCCCACTTTTGTTCTAATCTGAACCAACAGCTACTGAAGAAGATGGAATAGCTCATTAATTACTTGGGACGAAACAGTGAATACTTTGCAGATGTATAGACATATATAAATTTGGACAAGGTACAGCAGGATTTTTCAATAATAATTTCAGTCTGGTTCCTTTCTCAAGATAACTTTGGAAAAGATTCCATTATGAACCTGTCACTGTTAACTCTACCATGTGCAGCAGTAGTTGACTCATGCTCTCAGGCTTTTCAAGCAACTCTTGGGAGCTGTCTGAAGAGCTGTAGCTGAAGGAAATGTAGAGGGTCCTATGCAACAAAAGAAAACATCACACAGGCCAGGGACCTCTCAGTACAGACCTATAGGCCACGTCGCCCAGCATAGCTCACACGTACACTCCTCTCTCTCTCCAAAAATCAGACATGTGTTGTCCGAGGAGTTGTGTCCAGACTTATTTAGGAAAGTGCTGTCTGGGCCAAAACGATGCCAGGAAATGCCAGAAAACAGGCAATATGAATGAGTATAGCTCAGCGCACCAACATGTGTGTGGGCCCTGTATTATTTACTAACATCCCTACAGCCTACACTGAACCACAGGGCATATTTACAGCTAGGAAATTACCCTGTGGCAGTCATCTCCCTGAGGGTCTGGGATGGGATTATTCAAATTGTTGGAGTGATGCATACAAGGACTTTGGCCTGTGCCAACTATCACTCCCAAGCACAGTTCAGGTGAGTGGTTTACAAGCAGCCATCTTGCTCTCCAGGACAGAGAGTAGTACAAGAGTGGGCTCCAGATGTTCCTGGGCAGACACCCAAAGAGCCCGAGAACCACTGCAGCACGCTGTGCTTACTAGCACAGAGGTGACCACAGAGACCTCCACAAAGGGCATCTAAAATAATCTTTGCAGAGTGGTGGGTCCTGTAATCCATGAACCTGACGTAAAATGTCAGTCGTCAATGCAGAAAGAATGGAGGGGCCACAGATGAGCTCTTCGGGAAGTCTTGGGTTTATTTTTTTCAGTTCCCTCACGCCTAGCTGCATAACATCCAAATGCATAAATGGGTCACAGTGTATCTCTAAGAATCCTCTGTTCTGTTAGAGCCCAAGATGTAATACGGCATTTCCATTTCTCATTTCTGTAGGAATTCCCCTTTTACCTAATAAGCAGTCTCCCTTGGAATCTACTGAAGTATTAAAGGCCATAATGATCTACATCTCACACTGGCTGAGAATCTGACATTGTATAATAGCTGTACCTCTATTAAAATCGATGGTGGCACTAAAGTTAGCATATCTATGCCAATTTACCCAAGATAACCCATGTATAAATATATCGGCCAACTGAAAAATGAATGAGCAATTCTTTCAGTTACAACTTTAAGGCAATCAGTATTTAACTTTGTTATGCAGCTAGGATAATACTTTTAGACAGAAATAACTCTCATCTGAAAAAAAGTTTTGCGTTATCAAGTACGTATTGAAAAAATGTACAGCAATATATGACACATAGATAAAAAGATGAAAAAGTATATTTCAACTGGCAGTAATTTAGAAGCCTGATCATGCAATAAGTTATTCACAGGCATTCAAGGGAATCACCCACATAATCCAAAAGAATTTAGGGAGGAAGTGCTGCAACTCAAGGCCCCGTGAAAGTAAAGAAAGTCATCTCTTGCCCACTGCCAGTGCGATGGGGGTCCTGTAATGTTCTTGTAGATGTACACAAAGCCCATTTCCCCATTCCTTTCACCAGCCCAGCCTTACCGCATTTTCATGTTCTCCTCCAAGGGCCAGCAGCTTGCTAACGGGGCTTTCTGGTGTGCCAATGTCGCTGACGGGAGGCATGTGTCCGTTTCTTAAAATGGAGGCCACTCCTGCAGGCTGGATTTTGTGGGAATGGGAGAGGGAGAGCGTCTGGCTGGACAGCTTGGTATCGAGGGTCAGGTACTGCTTCACCTGGTGCCTCTGGCTTTGCTGTATGTGGTATCTAGACTGATTTTCCAAGTGTGTTTGTACCTAGGAAGGCATGGAAATAATTGCTAAAGTTTCAAGATATTGGTACCGGTATTTGCCCATATGTTCACCTAAAAAACTTCAAAACAATAGATTCAGCTTTAATAACACTCAGATAGAATGATTATTAACCTTAAATCTTTTTTTTTCAGTTTTGCACCCTCACACATTTCTTCTTTGTGTGCTGTTTTCCCGTAACACAGCTGAATAAACCTTCTGAATAATTATCAAAAAAAAAATAGATTTAGAAAAGACAAACATGATCCTGACAAAAGACCAAAGTACGCTACTCATTTTTCTCTTCTCATTTAAGAATGATCTCTGGTGAAATCACTGACCATTACAATCAAATCTACAAGCATATATGTACCCTAAAATCAATATCACAGTATCTTTACTTTTTTATACCTGAAAAAGTAAATAAACATACAAAGAAAACCATAATCCAACCAACTTCAAGTAACACCAACAGCAGCAGACATTCGCTCATACCTAAATCCGCATTTGGCTTACCTTGTAAGAAGTACAGTCAGGTAAGTGAGGCATTGCTGCACTTCTGCAAAAAAAAGAAACCAAAATAGTCCAAGCTATAGTCCTAGATGACTGTTCACTATCCTCAAACCACGCAGTCTTCTTGAAGTCCCTCTTGAGGACAGATCACTTTTTGAGTTGGTAGGACTTTATAAACTGAGTGGTCATGCCAAAATGGCTAATTGAGTAAGACTTTGGGCCATCCTTTGAATACAGAGACTGACAGTTGCTACTTCAAACAGCTCCCGTTTCAGATCAATGTCACATTCCTGCAATTTAACTACCAGAGGAGCACTGCATACACAAATCTTACTGTCATTTCAGCCCTGTGGCTTTCTCCTCTTCCTACAGCATGACTGGTCACAAATTTCTTATAATAAATTTTTCTCAAGTGGCCTCTGTGTAAGCATGATTAATACTTGCTAAATAACAGCAAGACTTGCTTTGCAGCCCTTAATTCTAAAAAAAAAATAAAAATCAGTCATTTAAATAAACTTCTTTCTAATTCCCCTAACATACATAAGCAGAGATAAATAGCCCATAAAAGGGGTTTGCATTTAAATTAGCTATATTTTTGTACAATATTGCAGTATCTACTTTATTTTTAATCGTGTTCTGGTGGTATGTCTAGAATTATTCTAATTATGTTTCTTTAAACTAATTTTCTAGTTATATTAAAAAGATTAAGCCATGCAGTAATGAATATAATACCAATTATTTTTGGTGCAAGTCTTAAAGTTGTTAAATAATATTTCATTAAAATATTGATACAAAATCTTAAATACACTATTTAGATCTTCCCCTGTTGTAAGTTAGGAAGGTATGCATCCCATGTAAGGTTTTAAAAACAACATGTGTATTTGGGATTTATTTAAATCATGATATTACTTGTCTTAGTCAAGATCTTTGTGTTAGTTTTCAAAGTGTATAATGTACTGTTAATTTTAGCTCTGATTTATCACGTCAGGATACATGTAAAACCATCCTAAATCATTCAGATTCTTATGCATCTGTTTACTTCATCAGTTTAAGTTAGACTTTAGCTCATCTTGAAAGTTAGACACTTGTGCAATTTCTTAAATCAGAATCCAAACAATAAATCTACTCCGTGCCAGTTTAACAAGAGTATCGATCTTGGGCAAAATGCAATGTGCTGAGGGAAAAAAATTATGTCCCTTTGTATGACCAGAGCAGGGATTTGCTGTGCACCCTTGTCTTCTACTGCTGCTTCAGAAGCACCCGGACACATCGTGCTTGTGTTGGACTCTAGGGTCACTGATGAATCCGTGCAAAGTGACCGCTATCCAGCCCCTTGCACTGCCTGAACAGATGAAGATCTCTTTCCAGCAATGCAAAGCACTGCAGTCGACAGCTTTGAAGTCACATCTTCTTTGCATGGCATAAATGGGACTAGGATCAATGCACAGGCTACAAATACATTTACTGCATTTCAGCCCAGCTACTTTTTTCTTTTAAATGAAGCTGATGAACACTTGGTAATGAGCTATGAATGAATTGTTGTCTTTTAGAAATTCTATAGGCCTACCTGAAGCATGAAATTCAGACTAACAAATGTCTTCAAATTAAATGGGGAACATCAGAAATTTGCAGTGTCTGAAGTCTATACTACCTTATATTAAAGTTTCTTTTTAGTAAGAAATTTTAATAAGGAGGTGGGCTCTGCCACAGAAAAAAATTGTTGAAAAGTCAATGGCTTGCTTTTTGCTTTCTGTGGACATCAGATTGCTAGTGGCAGACTGAAACCCCTGTGCAGCCCAATTTCCCAGTGAACCACAACAAGGCCATCCCACCGGGGTGAGGGTGGGATATGTGACAGACAATCACCTAACTGCTGACTAAGTCAAAAATCAAGTTTATCAGGAATCCTTATTTTGTATGATATTCTTTCAGCGTTTATATCCTGTCAGTGCTACCCTGAGCTTCCACAAGCAGGAAAAGAATTTAAAGCTTCTCTGATGGACTCTGTTGCTATGGTTTTGCAAACCTCTCCACCCTCTTTACTGTGCCAGTTGCAGTCATTACAAAGCAGAATCATTGAGGTTAAAAAGGATCTATGCCCTGATTTTCAAAAAGTACCTAAAGTTGCAGTCCCTGGTGATCTTTGTATGTCTAAATAAGTCTTAGAAGTCAATGCTAATACCAAGAAGAAAAGCACTTTTGAAAGTCAAGCTCCTGTGTACAGTCAAAGCAGAGCTGGATTCTTATTTTTATAATCATACTGTTAGTGTATAATAAATGGGGAAAAACTCACGCTGTGCCAAAACAATACTAAGATTGTAAAGACAAGCTCTCAAAAATTACAAATTACTGTTAAAACTGCTCATGTAATGTGTGAAATAAGAGAAGAAACTCAAAACTTAATAGTTTTATGAAGTCAAGTGTCAAACACAAAGTATGACCAGTTTATGCGGATGACTTTTATTATATCAGTATTATTAAGATCAGTTTAGGTTTTCTGAATATTTTAGATTAAATAAACTCTCTTAAACAACTGTTCGCATAATTACAAACATTAGACATCTACTTGATTCTGAACTTTTTAATGGTGTAGAAAGAGTGGCTAAGCACTGGCACAGGTTGGCCAGAGAGGCTGTGGAATCTCCATCCTCGAAGATTTTCAAAACTTGACTGGACAAGGCTCTGAGAACCTGAGAAAGTGCAAAAGACTTTTAGAAATAGCCAGGAAAATTTGAATTGGTGGCCTAAATAAGGAAAATCTGGATAATCGTTATTAAGTCTGGGGAAAAAAATATTATCATGTTACGGGTTGAGTGAAATAAATGAAAGCAGAGAAATAACTGGAAGATCACTCCTACACATAAGTAATCCCACAAGTAAAACAGCCCAGAGCGACAAGCACTTAGCTGCTTAGAGAGCTTGACCATGTGCATATTTTACATCCACTAGATAAGGTCCTTCCACATAAAATTGAAAAAAACCCAGTTTTTTCACAGTAAAATCATCCTTATTTCACCCAATAATCTGTGTATGGTATCCTCCAGCAGTGCCAGGAGACTGATTTTCTAGTT
The DNA here is from genome assembly GCF_030867145.1 of Opisthocomus hoazin. Taxonomy (NCBI): domain Eukaryota; kingdom Metazoa; phylum Chordata; class Aves; order Opisthocomiformes; family Opisthocomidae; genus Opisthocomus; species Opisthocomus hoazin. Next base: position 45,345,204 of record NC_134421.1, read on the forward strand.
CCTCATCTTTTGAGGCGTTCTGTGAGAATATTTTATCAGAGACTATGTGAAATTTTAAGGTGAGGGTATCTGAATCTCTGCAGTCTAGGCGTCTTCCCATATATAAAATCGTTAAAGCTTCTTCAGACCAAGTACCTGCAGTGTTGATGCTGACACAGCCTTTACAGCCACAACAGTCTGAATATAGGGTTACCTTCTTTTTTTTCCTCTCTCTGAATAACAATCATTTGTTTAAAGCAAAACAGCTTTAAAGGAAGACCCTGAGATGATTTTCAGGGTAGAGAATCCAAGAAGCTGGCAGCTCCATGGAACTTGGGTTCTCGTCTCTAACACATATTAAGTAGTGTGATTTGATAAAGCAGATCTAGGTCTCAGCACACCCCTTTCTATTAAAAGTCTCTCTGACTTTTTATTTTTCTGTGAAATGGATGACTTGCTCATGGATATGCTTGATTTCTGGGGACCCCTAACAGAAATAGACACCCAGTAACCACCGGACGATCTAGATCCTGACTCGAACAAAGCTCAGACACAGCCCAGGACTGAAGTGTTTTCCGACTGGCACATTTGCTCTAGCTCTCAATATAGTCAGTGCTCCTGAAGCTCTTTTTGACTGTTGCGTGTGCAAGGTGTAACAAGGTGACAAATTTGTGCAGATGGAATGCTGGTTCTCCTCCCAGATAGTCTTGCAGCGGCTGTGGCCATGTACTTTAAATGCTGATTATTTCAGATAATATGAGGAGTGAAGGACAGCATAAAGTTCAACAGTAAATAGATTATCCGCTCCCTCCTAGGCACTGCTTTTGTCTATTATGTGGCTTTCCTAATCATGGTGAAATTAAAGCCTATTCAGAGCAAGAAACATGAAGCATGCACGGAGTCAAAGGCATCTAGACCAAACTAGAATATTTTAACTACACTAGAACAAAGCTAGAACACAAAATGAACACTCTGAGATGGATTTTGTAATCCGGAAAAGATCCCAATGCACATATAACTGACTGCACCTATTTCTATTTTATCTCTCACTGACAAGCCAGTTCTGAGAACAAGAACATAACAGCGTTTCAGAATTACAGACCCATATTCAAACTTCTTCAATTGCTCTTTCTAATTTGAGCACACATCAACATGTGGTAAAACTGTGGTAGAGTTGTGTAACATCTTTTCCCACGTTCACACTCTTTTTATCTTTCATTTCTAATATATTGCACAATGGCATAACTAGGCCTTCAGTAGGCTATTTATGTAAACTCTTTTACTTCCACATTTGCTAATGAGATTTCTTTTTTTCCATTACTGAAAGAATACCTAGCATGCCAAAAATAAGAAAGAGGGCATATTTAAGGGATATGAAGGAGATATGAACAATGTCGATGATATTCGGTTAAGCAGCATCTTGTATTGGTATTCCACTAAGGGCAACCAGATGATACATGTACTCCCAGGCTGCCTAGCCCAACATCAGTCCTGGGAGAAATAATAGGAAAACTGAAAAGAGATTCAATTAATAAATTATTAAAAGATAGGAATATAATTAATGCTAGTCAACATAGTTCTGTGCAAAATAAGCCTTGTCAAACAAATCTACTTCTCTTCTTTGATGAGATTTCAAGTTAGGTTGCCAAAGGTAACGATGTAGGTAAAATACACTTCAACTTTTGTGTGTCTTTTGACTTAGTTTCATTCAATATTCTAATTAAAAACATAGCACTACACAATATCAATAAAGTGTGTTTTAACTGGATTAAGCGTTGGCTAACAAACACGCATAAGAAAGTAATCAGCAAAGGCATCAGAAAAAGGAGCTCTTCAGTGTTGTACTACTCAACATTTCCATCAATGATTTGGAACTAATGAAAAATAAAAATAATGAAAAACAATAAATATTTTGTAGAGTAGTGATCCCATTGAAAGAAAATAAGTTCCCAGTCAGTCCAATACACATCTACATATGCTGGAAGAAGAAATATAAGATGCAACAGTGGAGAAAAATGAATGGAGAAGACAGTGGAAGTAGTGAGTCTGTAAAGAATTTGGGGTTATAACAAACCAAAAACTCAGCAGGAGTCTCCAAATGATGGTACAGCAAGAAAGGGAAAATTGCATAAAGGAGGTAGCGAATAGAAACCTGGATTTATTTTGCTTATATTTATGGCTCAGAAAAGTTCAGCAATGGGAACCTAAAAGTATTTCTATCCTAAACGTTTTTAAAACATTGTTGAAAAAATTAAAAGGGTGCAGAAAAGAACTATGGAAGTAACTGAACATCAAGAAAAGGGTGTTTCAACAAAAGTTTAAAGAAACTCAGGCAAGGCAAGAACCACTGGCCACGTGCTGACGTTAGGCAAGTTCATGTCAGAGATTATGTGAATAAACAGTGAAATACTCAAAAGGAAATGCTCTGACTGCTGGTTTCTTCAAAATGAGGGTCGATGACTTTCTGGAAGAGATGCATTAGACAAATACAAGATACACTTTTTCAAACACACTCTTGGACTCAAAGCTGAGTACTAGGAAAACAAGTAAAATGGAATACAAAAACCTGTACTTTAGGGGAATTAGAATGAGTGGTCTAACAGCCATTTCTGTGCTTAAATTTTATGGATTTTTGGATCTGAGAACTGGCTATTATAATACTTGTTCTTTGCTTAAAATTCACACTGAATTTAATAAATGTTTAAATCTCCGCTACAAAACAGTATGCTTAAATACAGCCATAGTATGCCGGACAGAACTCAGTAGACTTCATTACAGTTAGCCATTTATGCTGGATGTTAATTTGTTCCAGTGTTTTTAACAGCTTCTGAAGTAAAATTTCTCACTCTGATGGGATCGCATCATTTATCATTAGTCCTGAACAAAACACCTCTCTGCAACTCTTTGAGTTATGGGGCTTCATGTTCTTTTCAGCCACTGTAACAGAACATAAGCATCTAATTATAAACTTTTTAATAGTTAAAATGTTCTGTAAGTACCCAAAAAGTCTAATTCCATTTTAAGATAAGAAGCACAGTCAGAACACAGACTATTTTAGCTCTATTTCTGCGGACTTTCAAACGGAGTTTAAGGGTTAGGAAGAAAAGCATTTTTTAGTGATGAAAAAAATCCTTTTTAACTTCTGTTACAAATCAACATCAGTTGTTTGTTTGCCCTGCTCTTTCTATTAAACTTTTTGAGCAACACGTATTTATTACATTATTTCATAATAAAATGAAATTTTAATTTAGCTTAGCAATTATACACTTCTGTTCTATCTTAAAAACCAAATCACCAAATAATGTAGCTGTTCACTTTAATCTTTAGTTTATAAAGGCATATGTGATTATGTCAATTAATTACTTAAACTAAACACAGTAATTAAATTTTAAATGTGAATATTTTTCTTAGTGGAACTTTGATCTGACTAGATGAGACCTCCTCCATTAATATGCATGAAGAGAGAATACAAAGCAAAATACATCCAGTCTGGCAACTCACAGCTGTGTTTAGTTGATGTCTTAGAGTAGCTTTCAAGTTGAGAAAAAATTCTCATGTGACTTTAATGCACTATTTTTCATCTTATTTAACCTTTGACATCATATTCACCAGGAACATGTGAATGTTCTTTCAAGGGTGAAGAGACTGAAGAAGAAACATTTTAAAGTTCTTTGACAAAGGCCGTGTCTTCAACAATGACTACTGCTTCTGTATCTTTGTATCTCAGCATCTAAAAATAGCTGATAATTATAAACGTGGGGTAGGACGGGAGCAATCGGAAATTCTCCATCACACAACCAACCATTATGAAAAGCGAGAGGAATGTGGGAGCAAAAGAACTGCAGAAAAGACTTTGCAGAAACCATTGCTGGGTAAGGAAACTTTCTCTGCACAGTCAGGCACAGTAGAGCAGCGTTTCTCTCAGGGAGAGAAAGGCAGCAGAGCTCTCGGGGCTGTGGTTATTAGAGGTTAGATCCTACAGCTCGCCATTTTCTGCCAAATCCCCATGCAGAGACAGGGATTTTGACAGCATTTCCCCATTGTGTTGTTCTCTAGCACTCGCTGAGCATTGATGGAGCTCAGTCCTTTCAGGTATTCCTCTGTGCTAACCTCCTTGTGCAATCAGAAATGAGTTGGGGGAAGCCAACTACCTGCACCGAGCAGCTACAGAGACATTATCAAAGCAAGCACTTCCATTTGCGCCGGCATACCTGAGACACTCTTGGCTTCTTAATTGAACTCCTGCAGTTAAGATACACACAGCTCTGATGGCTCCTTATCCATCACCTGCTTGACTTCTTAAGAAAGGATCCCTAAGGTCTTAAGGCCAGCTTGTCATGTTTTGAAATAACAGTGAGCCTCGATGACTTTGTGGTCTTCACTGGCAGAAAAGACTCAAGTTTTTAACACTGCACGATAAAAACATCCTATAAAGTTAAGCAAAGCAAACTACAGGAAGTATTTTTACAAAACTCTCCCTTTGATTTACATTAGAATTTAACTGAAAATGTAAACTGTGAATAAAACCAACCACTACAGTTAGTAGGCCACACAAGTATAACAGCAGACCACAATCAAATTATTAAACCACAGCTAATATCCTTACTTTGACTCTGCACAGTGACCCTGTCCATGCTCTCATTGATTCATGACATCTGCGAATATAATAAATCCTTACTGTTCCAGTTCCTTTTTTTTGTTGGGGTTATTAAAGGACAGTGAATGTGACTCTTGCATCTGAAGAATGGAAAGAAACTTTTTGTACGGCTAGCTGTGTTTAAAGAGCTAGGTCCTGATACCTTTACTTAACTACTTGTCGCTATTTCCAGAAGTTATTCAAATTAGGTCAGCTAATAAGGTGTTATTAAATGGAGAAGAGGGTATCACAAATATATTCAAGGAAAATCAGTCTTGAGTATGCAAAGTACAATCATCTGGTTTTTAGTTAAAAATCATCTGCTAATGATCTTCCACAAGTGCAGTTTTTTTGGTCCTTGTAGAAGAAATAGAAGAGAAACATTAAAAGTTCTGTGTTTGTCTATTGCAACAACTAACACAGATTCATAAAAATTACAGTAATAGTAGCATGAGAAATCCATAACTAGAATGATGTATTACCTTCAGACATTCAAGATTTTCTGACAAATACCATATGTCAAAAAAAACCCTACTCCAAAATACAGGATTTGTATAACACAGGCTGATACAGGGATCAGGAATAATGAAAATGCTTGCAGACATAAAAGTTTGTACTTCGTGTCAGCATTTTCAACTATTTAACTTCAGATGAAAGCACTCAGAAAAGACAAAGCTGACTGTATTATGAAGATCTATATAGTCTATTTTGTTATCCATAGGTAGTCTGGAATATAGGTGTAACATTGGAGAGAACCAATAGGTATGTGTACTAGCTGTATGTGTAAATGAGAAAGTTAAGTGGTTGAACTTCAAAATGGATGAACCAAAAGAAGGAAAATCACTGGTGTGATGGCTACTTTAGTAAATTCCTGAAAAGTTTCAGAAGACTGGTTTGCTTTTTGGTTTCTAACTGTTTTCGTGTGACAACTGTTATTTTCTCACTTGTATCTCAACTTAAAGGTTAAGAGAACTCAGAGACAAGTCAGCCTTAAAAAGTATGAAGACGGCACATGAAGTAACAAGTTCTCATTGTTGGCTACACATTTTTTCTGGCTTCCCAGATAAGCAGACACTGTATCATTTGAGATGCAAGGACGGCAGTAATATCCTTCCTGTTCAGTTACAGACAGAAGGTAGAAAAGTGTGTTTTCATGGTACGTCAGGATATGGACATCAAATGTAATATGGAAAAAAGTACTGACAGTAAAATTGTAAGAGGAGAATATAGTCCTTTGGCATTTGAGTATACTGATATTTCTGAGGGAGGAGTATGTCTTTTTATCATTATTTCTTTATTCCATTGGACAGGTAACGTTTGCACACAATAACATTTATAATGCGCTTTCCAAGAATGTTTTTGTGTTTTGGCAGCACAAGCTAAAGAAGAAAAAGACAAAACCTGAAGACTGCAAGCTTACCTCTGGCATGTTATTCTTTTTTATAAATAGAGTAAGTGCAAAAGGTTTAGTGATTTTGGATGAAATCACTGTTTTTGCCTATTTCTACTACAAAAGGTTGATGGCTGTGTACCAAGGGGCCTATATCAACTTTCCCCCAGAAGTGAAACCCATTGGTTGAAAAGCATGATCAGTTTTGTTAAAAGTGGCAACAATTTCACCACCAGCTGACAGCACTGCTTATTACTAACCCCTTTTTTGTGTGTTTCAGCCTTCCCTCACTTTGAAAACAAACTGTACTGGGGTATGCACCCCGCAGCCCATGCACTGCAAGAAGGGAGGAAACAAAGGCGATGGCATGAGGCGGCATCAAGGAGGCTAATCTGTTGGACAAGTTATTTTAAGTCTGTGAGGGGTTACAGCTTCTATAAAGACATAGACAAAACCAGCTTCAGCCTAAGAAATGTGCTTCCTACTGCTTTCCTCAGTCTCAGAATGATTTAAGTTTGTCACTGTTCTTACAAATAAGAGTTAAAGAGCCTAGTTGTTAGTGATAAAACACCTAATATCACCAGAAATTCCAATCAATATAAATTTTTACTTAAAATTGAGTAATTTATTATGAGTCTTTTCTGAACTATAGTTATGCATGTTTGAGTCTGAAAAGATACTTTTCAGCCTAACACCAACAAATATCTGCTAAAGAGGAGAAGGGAAGCTGAGAATTCATTCAGAGAACACTTACAGAGTACAAGGCTCCAAACACGTTTTGCCGTACCCCGCAGTTGACTGGAAATCTCACAAAAATAGCATAATCGGTACTTTCAGTACTGAACTGAGAAAGGAGTCTTGCCTTTTGATGTGTATTTAAAATAATCTTAGTGTACAACATGTTTCATTCAGCTAACTCAATTGGCCAAAAAAAAAAGAAGATATTAATACCATTACTAATGTACAACAGATCAAAATTTATTTCCTTTTATAATTACCTTAAATTCTGAAATCAGCCTTTAAAAACCTTTAGAGCAAGAACTGCTGTAAAAACACCATAAACAGAATCAAAAGGCAGCCTAGCAGAAACAAGCATGTGTCGTTTAGTGTTAGAGTTGTACTTTACAGGATTTATATTTCAATTCAGGTACAACAAACATTTGTGCACTTAGCAGACACCACAGAATAGGAGATGGAGGAGTGACACTAGGGTAAACTCAACTACTCAACAGTTTTCAGCCAATATCCACTAAATAAAAACACGTTAATTAACAAAAGATGATTGATTTTACTGGGATTAATCAAGAGAAATTCCCACTTAGTTTAAATGAGAGTTCTGTGTGAGTATAGAATTAAAGATTACTACTGGTAAATCATTATTAAGAACATTAATTCTAAGCTGTATTGTACAGAACAAGTCTTTCAAATGCAATGGTCCTAATGTGGAAAGGAATGTACGAGTGAAAAATAAGTTAGAATTTCCTAGAAAAATAATTGTTACAGCTATGTATCTGTAGGAAATATTTCTGTCCCCAAAATTAGTTTTTTTAGATGGATGAAAGAATGTTTAATAATAAGAACAGTATTTTAAAGTCTTCCGTGTGTTGCCACAGGACTTTCAGCAGGAAAACATGTTACAGTGTTTGTACTGCAACAAAGTGGTGTGCTGTGAAAGTTAACACTAAGATTTAGCAAGTGAGTTTACTAGTATTAATGAATTTATTGAATTATGAAGTGAGTTAATTAGCATTTATCAGCATAATCAGTAGGCCGTTCTGGAAAGAAGGCAAACGGTAGTCTCTTAGTCTGCCTTAAGAAGATGGCAGACAAAACTGTGGTTCTGTCACACATGCAAAACAAATCAAGAACCAATTACCCTGATTTTCTTCACACAGTTATAGTGCAAGAACACTGGTTTGTCAGCATAGATACTTGCGGGCGGCGGATGGATATCTATCAGTTTTATCACCTTTACAAAGCAGCATCCCCCCGGAGCCCAGGTACCTGAACACAGCAGGGCAAACAACAAAGGGCTAGTACAAATCTGGCCGTGAACCATGTACGTCACTGTTTGTGTACACCCAGTTGGTTCAAGAGAGAGAAAGCAGAAGTGGTTCATAAGGGTATTTCCTTAACTCTTGCTGGAGTTTCTGTTAAAGAAGAAGAAATGATACAGCACTTTTAAGGAGACTAACTCCCTGTCTGTGTCTTAAATGCATTATAAACTGAGGAACAGATGCTGAAAGAAATGAGTAGCATAACAATACAGCCATGCTAGCCATTTCCTTCAACCGTTTCGTCAGTCTGTCATCACTGTTGCCATTCAAAAGGCCACAAAGCCTAAACACAGAGGCAGAACTCTTCCTATTATGGTCTTCTATTATTATAATATAGAGGCAGCTAATTATCTTTCACATCAAATACTAGGGTTATTCTCAACCCAGTTCACAGTCCCAGTTTATTCAGCACTGTTTCAAAGTACCTTAAAAACAAAATTTACTGAGATTTACTTGGGCTCATCAACTTTTCCTTAGCTGTATGCAGAGCATATATGTAAGATTCTTATATTTTGGTAACACCTTTATTTTTCTCAGTCAGGTCCAGATTTTATCCATAAATTGGTGGCCTTCAGGACCATTTCACTGAATTAACAGATGCATAAATACTTGTCGGGGTGGGGAAGGCTTTCTTACTGAAAACTGACAGAAAGGACAGCATAAGTAAATGTGGCCTCAGACTGTAGCTGTGCTGGTCTCTCAGCTGTTTGCCTTGTCCCTCTTGCTTTGACCACAGCTGCACGCGTGCACAGCCCACTGTTATAGCCAGGGTGGGCTGTATAATGGGCAAGGGTATCCTTCCGTAAAGATTATAAAATCCAGCTACTTGAAGTGCAGAATTCCTGCTGTGCCTCCCCATGGCTGGATCTCCAGCAGAAGAATTTAGCTTGTCACATTAATCCATGAGTCTCCAGCCTGCTAAATTTAATCCACATTTTCAATTCCTGAAGCAAGATTTTCATGTTGACTACTAAGGTTTCATTTTCACTTCTAAGGTACACTTTATATTATTGCAGGTTTTCTCTCTTCAAAAACATTTATAGTGCAGTTGAGTTGAAATTTACATTTGACAAGGTAAGTGAAAAAGTCCTTTTCAGTTATATTACCAACCCCCTTTTCTCCTGCATGAAGGTCTCCATAAACCTTGAATGGGAAACTAAGCACAGCAGTATCAGCAGAGAATACTCAAGTCACCTGAGATTTGTGGGTGGCATTATTCTCATATTTGCTGGAAAGCTTTGAGGCAAGGCTCAGAGCAGTGGGAAGAGCAGGAAATGCTGACTCAGGAAGAACAGGTGCAAAACAAAAACTGGGTTTAACACAACTATGAAATGCTACGACTAAGAAAAATTAGAAAAGTTAGGCCAACTGGCTATATTAGGCTGCCAATGTAAGTAGAAAAAAATAAGGCTTGATAAAAGTTGTCAGAAAACTGAGCAAAGGAAAGAACGTTAATTTCAGTTTCTGCTTAGAAGATATTTTGAGTATCCCTGTATTCCTAGATAGAATACTTGGAAGCAAAAATAAAGATATTCTCCAAGAAAACAGGGAGAGTGAAACTGTGAAAGAAAAGAAAGATGAGTCTGTCATCATAACGAAAACTAAAGAACCTTAAAAGATGAACAGAAAAACCACGATAAGGCAATTAAACAAGAGAGAAGTAAACAAAACAAAACCAGACAATGTTGGAACATAATAATAATAAGAAACGTAGGCCCCATTCCAGTTTTTTAGTGGATAGTTTACTTGGGTGCCAAGGCTAAAACCATCCCTGGCATTAAGCAGCACAAAGCAGTGCTGCCATTACAAACACAAAGGATTGGAGCTCCCAGTTTGACACAAGAAAATGTCCTGGGTGGTTTTGCAGAAGAAATGTTTAATTATTAAACAAAGCAAAGAAACAGAACATGTTCAACATGAAAACAAGCTCGGATGCAGAGAATCTTGGTTAGCATACTTTCTTTGTTTACACAGAACAAAGGGTCCTGATGTTACACCTGAAGCTGAAGAGACCACAGGAGTACGTCAGCCAGAAAGCCCCTTGCCAGTGTGGGCTGGGGATCATCCAAAAGACTACCAGCAGAACAAGAAACACTGCTAATCCCCACCAGGCTTTTAATCATCTTATGGATCCAATGTAGACCTAGTTATTTTGTCGCTAGGTTTTTCTTCAAGTTGGCAAAACTCAGACCAGATAGTGAATAGGCAGGTAAATATTTTAAAGCTTTAACTGCTTCATTAAAGCAAATCCCAGTCGATCCTGCCTCATAGACAAGAAAGTACTAGCAGTACAATTTCACTGTTTAGAGGATGGACACAGAAAGTTCTTTGAAATAGTTTATATGTCAAAGTGTGCAAGGTGTGTGTCCACCATGCAAAAACTGCCATGCGTGGGAGGGGAAAGGTGTCTCATCGAAGAGCAGCCCTGGGCGACAGCTAATTTGGTGAATAATCATACTTCAATTACTGAGAAGTGAAGGACCAGGGGCTTTTTTTTTTGGCTGAGGATTTAGTAGAAGCCACAGCAAACTCCATATTAAATATTTCTTCTACCATTCCCACTTAATTTCTGGGTGTCCAGTAGACCTAGCCTTTAGACTTCAACAAGAAGAAGAGTATTTTACAAGAGAGATGAACATGGCTATCAGTTTCCTAAACCTACCTTTAAAGCCCACCATCCGGGAGGTCTGCTATAAGACACTGTAGTATTCCCTTGATGTGACAGATACAGAAAAAAGGCTCTGCATAGAAGCAAGACAAGTCAAAATGCTTCACAGTACCAGTAACTGCTGTAGGCTGTACTGTAGTAGTACTGTAGCAGTAGTGTAGGCTTCAGATCTGGACACTGTCTCTCAAGATGTGTGGAGAGTCAGAAGAAGAGAAAAGCTGGTAAGAAGGTGAAAACAGAGGATTACAGCAAGAAGTGGCCTGCACAGCAGTAGGAAATAGAAGGCTACATATAAGCCTTCATATATAGATCCCATTCACACTCTAATCAATGGCATAAATTTCAGATTCTATTTTACAGCTGTACAGTAAAATGAAACGGTAATAAAGTAGAGTATGTAGAGTATTGCAGATTAGGGAAAAAAATGGACCTCTTAGGGTTGCGACCTTCTCTGCTAGTGAACAAGGGAAGCTGAAGGCCATGTATCCATCCTCCCAAGTCTGAACTCAATAGTTTCAACAACACAGGGAATATAAAAGATGGACGCAAGAGCAGTAGCTGACTTGAGACAGGATGAAGAAACAAATGTGTTTAACAAATACTAATTCTCAAGAATCACTTGATTCCTCCCATTTTTCTGTTTCTCTAGAGCTTTTTGTGGTTGCATTGTTTTTGATTCCACAATCAAAGAGTTTTTATTGAACCTACTTATTTCCAATTCCCAAATTTCCTGTTAGCTAATTAGAAGCTTAGTTTTCTCTATCTACTTCCATCTCATTGGTGTTGGGGGGGTTAGAGTGAGGTGATTGTTTTTGCTTAATCACTGCTTATTGCTACAAGAATGTTTTTATCCTTGCTAATACCTTTCTAGGCCCTGATCCTGCAACTACCTACACTATTCCAATGTTATCCTACCAAGAGGTTTCACTGATTTCAGGGGATACTCACATGGACAACTGTTTGCAGGATGGAAGCTTTAAGCAGTAATTATCAAGGGCATACTGCATTAGTAAGCTATGAAACAGGTCCTTATGAAGCACATCACTCTTCAGTTGTGCAACAACGAAGTCATATTTTATGCCTATTTACTGAGAATTGATCATAAAAACCATTTAAAAGGATTTGCAATTGTCAGTTTATAGCTACAATGTGCAATGAGATCTCACCTTCTGCACTTGACAACAGTAAAAATTTTGACTAGCCAAAGGACGTGTATGTCTTAGAAGAAGCAAGATGACAAGCTGGCATTTCTTGGCTTAGGTTAACATTCTTTAATCACCAGACCATGTTGTGGCTCCACTGCACTGGGTTCTTCCTGAATGCAGCAAAACAGTCATGCCATTCATAGGAAAATCACTCTTTCTACAGTACTTGCCAGTGATTTAAATTACAGTGCATCAGCACTCAGGAGTTCTGTGTATTCAGCCCCTGCCCTTGTTATACTTCCCCTTTACGTCCTTGAGCAAAACATTTAATCAATCACCCTTGATAAATGTGAATAATAATATTTATTTATCACTATTATTATATGTTTTACATTTTGGAAAAATCTTTGGGGCAAGGATTATTTCAGTCCCAATGGGACAATGGCACCTCCCCTTCTGAGACCTTTAGTTGAAACATCTCTTCTGCTACTGCAGCTGCTACTAACACTACTACTACTAATAATAATAATCTCTTACTTATTGCCAGTAAAAAAACAGACTAAGCAATTTTATTTTTCAAGAGAAGACATATGGCTCTGAAGCTAAATATAAAAATTCAGTCTTATCTCTTGTATGACGACCAATTATTCTGTGTTAGTAGGCTGCTAGTTTAAGGACAAGACTAGACGTGCAAGCATTTACTTACCAGTGTAAGATTTATTATCCCAGAGTTCCTATGACAGCCTATTAAGAAATAAATTGTTGCATCACAAGAAAATCAACTGCAGCCTAAACTGGTTTTCTTTTTTGTTTTTTTTTGAGCTAGCAAGGTATGTTTGCTGTAATATGCAATGTAAACACCCATGCAGGTTAATTTTTAATCTGTAAGGGCTTGACAAGAGTGTATAAAATTCTGCATGTACCTTCTCATTCTGTCATTTTATTGATAGAACTTGTTGTTTCCGCCCTTAACTCGAAATGTCTTGCCTGCTCATGTTTATGCAAAACAGATTTTTTGGAAGAGAAGAAAAAAAAGAGGTACTGTAACATCAGAAGGAAACATCAAAGCACTAGTGGTAACATCTTAAGGCTTTCATCAAAGTAGTGAGGGAATGCATTAAAGCAACAATATATGTAGCTTACAAATGATAGGACTATCAAATTCAACAGTATGTCTGATGAACATAGAGGACAGGTTTTACATGCATTCTTTGTTTTAAAAGTAAGACTCGAACCATGGTTTTGCTTTCAAAACTATGAGAGAAATATTAAAGAAAAAAAAAGTAGACTCGGGTCTTTAGGATGTGTCAGCCAATGCAGCTGCAGTCCAGTCGAAGGCAGCCAAGCCCACTTACACCTGATGACAAGTTACACTTTTATATTTTTTAAGTCAATGTCTTCAACACAAAAAATATATAGATTTTGTGCTTTTTGTTCCTCTCTGCTTTTGTATCTATGTGAGACTTGAGGAATGGAGTGCTGGGATCTGGCCTTATGAATAATAAGTGTAGGTAGTTCTAGTAGTTTGGAACAAGTCTGTTATGAAATGGTGGAGTGTGTCCACAAAATACCTTTCTGTCAACCCTGCTTCCCAAAAGTATTTCAAGAATCTCTAAGTTGGCTCCATGTACGAGGGAAACTTTATTCAGTTTCCTATTTATCCCTAAAACTTGTATTTAAAAAGCTTTGTTTGTACAAGTAGCAGACCCACCACCATGAGAAAAACTCCAGAACTGAATGAATTATAAACAGTCTCACCTCAACCCCAACCCTAACCCCTGTGTGGAGCACTATTGCCTACTCTGTTTAAATTTATGGCTCTTGTATCCAGCCATAGGAAAAAATACGGACTATGAATCTACCCCAGGAAGACATGGCTCCTCTCCCAGTCCCTGCAATAGTAGTTGGCTACAAGTCCCAGCTAACCCCAGACCCAGACACCACGACCTGTGGTCCCAGCAAGCCCACTGACTGCTCCTAATATTTCACTACTGCTCACTACCATTAATATGCAAAAAGGCTTCATACATTGGGGGATAATAACCATTCACCAGTTTTACAGCTAAAATAACTAGGAGTTCATATAAAGCTAGTTCAGATAGGGATGGGATTAAAACCTACTTCTGTTATACGTGTGTGTGTCTATATGTATATATATGTATATTACTAGCCTAGTCTCAGCCACAGCGTCTGAGAATTTAGAAGTAGGCCTGCCCCTCAGAGCAGCAAGACAACGTAATGAGAGGCAAGGGAACAATCAATTTTCATAATAAGAGATATGGCTATTTCATTCACAGGAAGAGTACACGCAAAAACTGTTCTGGGTCCAGTTCTTGCACATTATTCCTGCTGGATCATTATTACAGCAGTTATGTTTTCTGGAACCATTGAACTCTGGTCAAGGACAAGGAAGACAGACAAATATTCAGCATCACTATGCTCCCTCTTGATGTCTACTTCACCCCCCCGGTGATGGGCTGTGAATGTGTCGCTCTTCGTAGGGTGATGTAGGGATGCTAAGCAGCTGCTTTCTATCGATTTGCAGCTCTTACAACATGTTCTGTGGATCTGCAGGCCGTAAGTTCACAGGCAGTTGCTAATCCATGTGGAGATGAAAAGCAATGGATAAAAATTAGCATAGATACTTGGAGATAATGGACAGATTCACAAACTTCAGCTGCTGGAGTGCTATTGCAAAGCACAGAATTTAGAAAAAAATCTGATTATTTGTCTTCACTGTGTCTTTTTTGTTTGCTTTTGAATACGGGTGCTGTTTTTTCAGTATAGGATGTCACAGAGTTAGGGTGTATTTGAGGCTGGCAGCAATGCCTATATGGCCAGGGAGCAAAAGACTCACTTGAGGCAGGAGGCCAAAATTCAGAAAGTAGTTATTATTATTGAAAGCATAATTCTGAAGCTTATGGGAAAATCAGGACATTTGCTAATATGTATCAAGTCCCCAGACTGATTAATGCTCACTGCAACAGAGATTTATGGATCTTGCCTTCTAATAGCTCTTCTGTGAGCCCAACACAAGATGATTTTTGCACATCCTAACTCTCTCATCACAAGCTCTCCAAGCTCTCCTCCCATTTATATCACTTCAAAATGTCATCAGGCCAAAGCTGTCCATTAAACCTTATTCTTATTTATTAACTGCATTATAACAGCACAGAGAAGTGGTGGTAGTGCACAAGCAAGAAATGTAATGGGGTCCAGCCCATCGTCACCACTTACAGCTACCTCCTGCCATCTTGGCAGCCCAGCACCTGCAACCTGTGTGATCCATGCAGCTCTACTGCGTGCACACTCAGTAGCTGTGACACTCCTAAGAGCCTGTGATATGCCAGAAACACTTCACACTATACATTTTGTAAACTCAGAACAAAATTGCAGGCTTTGCCCAACATCACAGGTTGCTCAGGAGGTACAATCAACTAATAGTTATCACACCACTTTACAATGTGGCAGATTTCCTGCTTTTTGAACATGATTGGAAATTTTTGAGCTCCTGGAGTGCAACTCTGATTTTGAAATAAACTCTGAAGGTCTTGTTTCTGTGATGCTGGTAAAGATCCAATATATAAAAGCCTCTCTGTCAAAACTGAGGAAGTCAAAAGGGCTGAGAAATTTGACAAACACAGCTTTCAGTCTGTCTATTGGAGAGCTTGATTAGGATCTCACAGATTTATGAAAGAAGTAATAATAAATACAGCTCTGAACTAACAAGAAAGAGAGCAGGAACAAGAGACTGGGAATACACATTCAGTGCCTATTAATTGCCTTGCTATATGGTCCTCCGCGCTTGTGGGAAGTCATGTTTTAGAAACATTCAGGCAGATACCCAGCAGAGAGCATGATATCCATTTCAGTAGACTTACCCATACACCTGCAACAGCTAATGAAATAATGTCAACTTTTTATGAATATTCAGAGTGCTATTGTTAATACAAAAAGAAGGCATTATAATAGCCAGCCATTATCTAGGCTGGCACCAGCTGTTCAACTTTTCTAAGAGAAAAAAATAATTGTGTGTGAATTGTATTGCTCATGAAAGTGAGAGAGATGTAGGAAGAAGGCAGGCAGACACTGCAAACACTTGCATCCCACCTCAGGCTCCATCTGGAACACCAGTTATTCAATTACCAGGGCTTACCTCTACAATCCGTATAACCTTATGCAGCTTTTGCACAGTAGGACTATGTGGCTAAGGACAGGTTAATATACACAGACAATTTTTCAAAACTACAGCAGGTTTGTAGACCTCCCTCCGTCAGTGTAGTAATTCTGTAACAATAGCACTCCATAAGACCGAGACGAAAAAAAAACAGCGTTGTCCATTTATGAGTCAGTTTAGATCCAAAACGTTGTGCAAAGTTTTACATTCCTGCAACAAGTATATCAATAGGAATACGGTTTCTAAAGGTATCTAAGAGGTATGGCAAACATACAAAGGACACAGTGACTCTGACTTAAATGTGGCTTCTATTCTAGAGAAAGCTGCTGTTTATGAAAAACGCTGTCTCTGGCAGTCTCACTTGCCCTACAAAGGGTGGTTTTCATTTTTAGGTAAGGGAATTCTGAATTCAGATACATAAAGAGGTGTAGATACTATACAGCTGAGCAGGCAGTGTCTAACTTGAAGACATCTGCTGCTCCTTTCCCCCTCTACCCTCACTTCCAAATGAGAGCCCTGACCCCTGGCACAGAGCAAAGGCAGGCAGACAGACATTTAGAGCATTCAGAAGATGATTTTTTTTTTCTGATTGGGTCTCACACACTTATCAGAATTCCACCTCGTGACCAAGTGAACTGAATTAAATCGCAATGACATAATTATGTAATATTCTATTCATACAAAAAAAAACCTAATAAACAATTCTCTATAAAAGTGTCTGTTATAGTCGGTGGGTTTGTCTCTTATTCTGATCTCTTCCACAAATATTCTTCCTGTACAGGCCCTCTTTTCAGATCCAGCTGTACTGTGACACTGGTAACAAATCCCTTAACGGGACATGGCCAAGCTGTAGGGTGGGTCAACACAACTGACCTTTATTTAACCATAAAAGAGAAAATCTCCTTCCCATATTTCTGTTCAGGAAAGAATGAGTTACTGAACTGATAACGTTAAATGGTAATTTGTAGACAGTATATATGTAATATACAAATACTTCTGTATATATTTCTCTCTTTTCTCACGCCTGCCTTTCTATAGATGGGCAAACACACAGAGAGATTTTAAAGCAGAAGAGAAGACTTGTAGTGTATCTCAAATCTCTCCATGCACTTGAGTTTCTCATCTTACTATATTAATTAATCTTATTGGCTTCAACATGTATTTTTTATATCCTGAAATGAAAAAGTGATGTCTATTATGATTACTGATATTTCTAAATTAGCTTTCCCCTCAAACTGAGAAAAAAAGTCTGCCTTCTTTGTGCACTTCAAATTATGACCTTGGTTTCCTGCTCATTCTCACCGCTTTTCCATCAGTAGGATTCTATAGACAACAAAATCTCTCTCAGAACTGGGCAGGAGGGGTCAGCCCTACTAATCAGTCCAAGATCACAACTAAGAAAACAGCAAAACACAGCTTTAGTGAGCGTAAGACATACCTAAATAAAACATACCCAAACACCAGAAGTACATAGAAACCCTAACTCCTCATGAAGTCAAAACTTTGAGGTAGGTCAAGCACTTTTAAAATTCATACTTGATAACAAGAAGTCTCAAAAACTTCAAAGGCTGCTTTGACGACCCTAATGAGCACACTGAACAACCACAATGGGAATGAGATTTTCTTCTCCATTGTGGAGTTTCACAAGACCCAAGCACTCTGTTAGTCTTCAGCATGTGTTATACAAGTGACAGGACACTGGCTGACACATGGAAATAACAATCCTGACATCACTTCATAGAACCGTGGAATCACAGAATGGTTTGGGTTGGAAGGGACTGTAAAGATCATCTATTTCCAAACCCCTGCCACAGGCAGGGACACCATTCACTAGACCAGGTTGCTCAAAGCCCCATCCAAGCTGGCTTTGAACACTTCCAGGAAGAAGGCATCCACAACTTCTCTGGGCAACTTGTTCCAGTGCCTCACCACTCTCGTAGTAAAGAATTTCTTCCTTCTACCTAATCTAAATCTACCCTCTTTCAGCTTGAAGCCATTACCCCTTGTCCTATCACTCCATGGCGTTGTGAAATGTCCTTCTCCAGCTTTCTTGTAAGGCCTCCTTCAGGCACTGGAAGGCTGTGATAAGGCCTCCCCAGAGCCTTGTCTTCCCAAGGCTGAACAGCCCCAACTCTCTCAGCCTTTCCTCACAGGAGAGGTGTTCCAGCCCTCAGATCATTTTTGTGGCCCGCCTCTGGACCCACTTCAACAGGTCCACCTCTTTCCTGTGCTGAGGACTCGAGAGCTGGATGCAAGACTCCAGGTCGGGCCTCACCAGAGCAGAGTAGAGGGGCAGAATCACCTCCATGCTGGCCACACTTCTTTTGATGCAGCCCAGGATATGGTGGGCCTTCTGGGCTGCAAGTGCACATTGCCAGGTCACATCCAGCTTTTCATCTACTTCTGAATTTGTGAATCAATGCACTTCACATATGCAATGGAGCTTAATATTAAAACTTATGTCCTTCAGAAGTTATGTTTCACTTTTTCTTTAGGATGTTCAGTGCAAATGAACTACTTCTTACAAGTCCGTAAAGTCACCACCATGGAAAGCCATATGGGCTACAAAATACCATAGACAATGGCCACTCCCAGGAACACTTCTACCTAGGTTTCCGAATGTGAACTTAGAGGGGGAAGTCTGGACATAAGACAACCTTAGCTCAGGTGTTAAAGACCATGTGCAGACATGACACATGAAGCTAGCATTAAATACATCTTCCGCTATCCTAGACCTCTGTTCTTGCACCTGTGGAGTAAGTATGCTTTGAATTTCTTAGTTAAAATTAAATTACTTAGCATGTTAACTCTCATAGATACAAGTGACCAGTGACATGAATTGCATGATAGTATTCATTAGATTTTGTTTTGGTTTAGTCCTGCTAAAGCAGAAAATATGCACACTTCAAAAAAGCC
Organism: Opisthocomus hoazin; assembly: GCF_030867145.1. NCBI lineage: Eukaryota > Metazoa > Chordata > Aves > Opisthocomiformes > Opisthocomidae > Opisthocomus > Opisthocomus hoazin. Next base: position 45,364,172 of record NC_134421.1, read on the forward strand.
CAGTAAAACATGACATTGACATTAAGTCAGAGAACAAAGGCCATTAGAGGAGAACAGAACTGAAATCTGTCTCTGCATCTCTTTTGTCCTGGGTGCAGGTAGCAGTTTCATGTTGTGTACAGACACAGACACTTTAAGGAGTTGTGAGAGTTAACAGAGAGAAGGGTTGGGTGTTGATCTTTACCATGCAGAGAAGCATGACTGGTGCAGATCGATGAGAATTCCTTTCAATACTGCATACAGTGACTACCCAGCTTCATTGCAATCTTGTGCATATTCTCAATCCCACTGTTATTTTTTATGAGGATTGCTATAGTTTGGCAATTTGTTCATTCTTACTATGTTATATTATTCTGCTCTTGGTAGAGGCTGTTGTAATTAAATTTTCTGGAGACATTAGTGTAATTCAAAGAGCAGTATGTTTGTCATGTCCCACCATCAGAACAAGAGAGCTCAATTCCATGCCCCAGCTGGATCACTCCTTTTTCAATACTTGATTTTTGTGGAAGCCAAAAATTCATCGATTCCTGAACATACCCTAAGCACCTTCGTGGATTTGTGTTTTAATCCTGTCTCATGAATTAAATACATATGTATATATATCTCTAATTAGAGTTTGGTTTAGTCACTTAACCCTGAGATCCTAAGGTTTTTGGACAAATCAGGCTCAGCTGAGGCAGCTTAAGATGACACAACATAAAAAGTAGTCCAACTTATCTACTTGTCTCAAAAGGTGTCCATTTTCAGCTATTCGGGAAAAGAGGGAAATTATACAATCATGAGAACAGCTGTACAGACAATCCAAATAATGATGAGACTCACTGAGCTGAAGGCACATGACTGAAAACTTCCAGCTGGAAGTTAGCGATGATGAAATACGCTCTCTGAAGATGTTTTACTTCAATGTTCCATAACATTCAGTTATGAATATTCCTCCCTTGCACAAAGTCTGCAAATCTGTAGTGGTGAATTTCACAGTCATATGAAGTTGTGTTCAAAAATCTTAAATAACAACCATGTCTACATGATATTTTTAATTTCCTTGACAGTTTTCCTTGCACCTGTTTGACTAAAAGGAGCAAAAAATCAATGGTATTCACGTACTTTCAGTACCTGCTGAATACTTATGTCTTTGAAGCTATCTTGTTTAATGTAATTGAATAAAGTTATTGACATTTTCCAAATATGAAGTCATGATCGTCCTCATTGTTACACACTCTTGGCACAGCTCCCTAACATACAAACGTAACAATTTCTCCTCAGCTAAAATTTAAAATAAAATCTAACTGCAATGGTATGAATTCAGAAATAGCAATGTGGAGAAAAATAATGAAGTAAATGGAATTAACATGAAAGATTGTCTTTAAAATTAAAGTCCTCTGAAAAAAAGGGATAGAAAAATATTTGTGATTAAAAATAGTCAACTTTAAACAATATTCAAACAAATGGAAAATATATTATTTCGATTAGTTTCTGACATAAATAATTATGGTAATGCAAAAAATTGAATTTACAAGAATTAAGTTTTATCTTTATGTATGAGGTTACATTATTAAATGTAACAGGAAAGCCACATTTGGAATTAACCCTGTAGAAAGGCTTTTTATCATTTAAAGACGATTTGAAGGAGGGAGAGGGTCTCCTGCATGTTATCATGTTCTATTTCATCTTTAATTTAACCCTTTGAGCATTTTTCAGAATGAACAAGGGTCGTGCACATCAAAGAAAAACATAAATTTGATTAATTAAGTTTGGTTAAAAAGTAGGAGTATTGCTATCATGTTAGTACCTACAAAGATAAACTAGAATTCCTGTTGGTGGTTATAATTGGTTGGACAGGTTTTTTTCAAGGACTTCACTATAAAGCACGAGAAGCTGCAGACCTGCTTAAACATCTGTAGGCACTAAGGTAACACATATGTTCCCTTTACCTGTGGGAAGCCACAGGAACTTCCAGAATGCTTTAGTCCTCAGGGGGGACAGCCTGTATTTAGTTTCTAGATTTTCTCAGGGATCATTTTAAGAAAGGGTAACTTTCTTTCAAACTGCTGAACATCTCGTGGGTGTTCTGAGCAGCAACCCCAACAGCATCCAGTTTGAGAGGGAGCAGAAAACGCTGCAGGGGCATTTGGGACACTTGGCAGAGTCATTCCCAGTTGCCCGTAGTTCCCTAAATAGACTGAGAAACAAGTCCTCTCTGTGTGGTACCAGCCTTACACCTATCACCACCCACCTGAAGACACCCCTCCTTGAGCGGGGTCTCAAGCACCCAGACTCCAGAAGTGGGAATTATGTTATCCGAAAGGTCCTGCAACATTTATGGAAACAACTTGAAAATTTCCCACGTTGCAGTGGAAAGGCTTTGTTTTATGATCATTAAATATATTAATGCCAATGAGCTACAGAAGTTGTCAATTATAGTGTTGGAGTTATTTCACGTGAGCAAGGTGAACGACCATCTTTATCTTTGTACGCTGGTCACATTGGCTGAGATCATGACTCGCTATAACTCATTTCATTAAATCCTGAGATATAGTAGCTGACTAGCTAGATACCTTTAATTGAAGTTTATATGGCACCATAATTTATACAACAAAAATCTCTGCTGTCTTTACCGAAGTTCTGCAAGAAAGATGTTCTAACATTAGCAATTAAAACTGAACAGAGGCCACCCTTAGTTGGAGCTGACAGTGGGCTCTTAGAAAAAGTAGTCTGAGTCATGCTACTATTGCTCAAAGTCATTACATTTCGCTGTCCTATTTTTAGACTTTTTTTTTTTTTTTAAATGGATGTCGACCCAGAGACTGAAGATTGAGGAAAGTTCAGATGAAAAAGAACATTGAAATTTTGCATTAGAAGACTCATTTAGAACAGGGAGGCAAAGTTTACTTGATTTACAGGTTAAATTCTGTTTAAGTAAACATCTGGAATGCTGATGGCTTTAAATTTCAAAATTATCTGAAATGTATTTCCCCATTTCCAACCCATAAACCATGTGCTATAGATTGTGAATTTTCACTCACAGCACTGTCATCATCAGTTTATATACTAATCAGAAGAAATAAAGTTGCTCTTGTTTATTTGCGATTTTCAAATCAGGACAAGTGAGGACAGCTGCAGTTGACTCACTGCATCCATGAAACTGAAACTGGTTGCAAAACAGGCTGAAATTTTTTTGAGGGTCTGATTATCTTGCAAAACTTTCAGTACTTCCTTTTTCAGATTAGTCTAAAGTGTGAGAAGTCTCCTCTCACCCTTCCTTCTCCCTTTCCCCACCCTCAGGCTTTCAGCTATTGCTTAAGACTGACTTACCAAGGAAGTTCAGAGGCACATGGCAAAATTAATAATCTACACTAGATTAAAATGAATCCAAGATATATAGTGAAGAACTTTGTCTAAGGACAAAAAATGTGTATTCCCATGTGAATGACTGAGGGTCTGAGTCACTTTGGCTAATTCTTGCCACCTCTCTGTGCTGTTCTTCTGCTGCCCTTTTGCCCGCCTGCCCTAGATAAATGATAAATTCTTCAAGGCAAACCCTATTTCTTGCCGTGCATTTTTACCTGACAGGATTCATCTGGCCCAAGTTTCGGTACTTCAAAGTTAGATATCTCTACCTGAGATGATCCTCTTAGTGGAGAGAAATCTCCAGTAAGTGATTTGTTTGACCAGCCATAGACAGCTAACTGCAGAGAAGTCCCCTGAGTTCTCTCCTCTCTCTGTTTGTTATGAGGCAACCTGGCATTCACAACTCAGATGAAGACATCCGACTTCTGGGCACGTATATGAGAGCAGAAGAAGTCTCTCTAATACAGCCTGTGTGGCCATTTAGACACTTAATACAACCCCAAGTAAAGTTTTAGCTGAATTTGGTTGAATTTGATTTAGCTGAGCAGTTTTCCTCTTCATTTCAAAGTCACAGCTCATTAAACACCCAAAAAGGGGAAAATGATTTTGTACTGTAATGTCTCCCTTCATCCCCTAAAGCCCCTGCAGCACATCCAGGCATGCAGGGAGCTGCAGGGGGATTCCACTCATGCAAAGGGGGGCAGCTGGATTGAACAACTTCTGAAGAAGGGAGGTTTTGAAACATCGTGCGCAACTGAGGAAAATGACAGGTATTTCCTACAACACGTGTAGCCTGAGACTTGACAAGTGTCTTCCCCTTAACCTACACTTAGATTTTTCCCAGAAGAAACATCAAACCAACAGGTTTTGAACACACCTATATAGTGTCTGCCAAGATGAAAAGTTAATAGATCCCAGTGGGTACAGCTGCTTGATCAGCAAGGTTATTTTGCGCTTGGCTGTGCCGGGTTTTGCAAGCTCTCCTTTACTGAACTGTGGTATAATTACTGCTTTCAGGAAAGAGTTTGTTCGGTTCCCAGCCTTGTGCTGACAACAGCCTGCAGCCCTGGGCTGCTTCCTCCGCGTTCACAACTCAGCAGAATCTGTCCCATTGGAACAAGGCCAGTTACAAGCAGATGTGACCACAACATTGCCCAGACCAGACTACCTACCATCTAGATAGGCAATGTACTGGTACAGTCCCAAGAAGCCTCCAAAAGTAACAGAATGACCATGAAACAAAACCTGGGCCTCTGCCCACTTGCTCACCACTTACTGCTTCAAGGTGGCTTTGCAGCACTCCGGTGACACAAAAGCCTCCTACGCCTTTGTGCAGAAGGATCGTCACAGAGATGTTCCCTTTTTCTTTTGGTGTAGGGAAAACAACTGCTAGGAAAAATTTACAGTCTTGTGCCCTGGCAGGATAACTCTATAAAGGTGAAGCAAGTTAGAGTGATGGATTGAAACACGAGACACCAAGGCAAAGCACAGCTCAAGGGCAACCTTGCCTTTTACTGACCAGGTTTAGAAACTTCCAATTCGCATCTTCATTTTCTTAAATACATTTTCACTTACAATTATGTACACCCTCTCACCTGCATTACTCCAACATGACCAGTTACTCTGGAGAAGACTATGTAAGTGCATCTCTAGTAAGTGAGTCTTATTCCCAAAGACTGGTTGTCACGTTTGTCTTCTTCCACTCATCAAATATGTTGGGTGTTCTTGAGTTTGGGGAGCATGCAGTAGGTCAATAAGAAGAGAAAAACATGGCTTTAAATCTAAACTTGTTACCATTTTTTTTATATATATTTCTTCCATACAAATGCAAATTGGCTCCAGAACACAAGTTTTGGATTAAATTAGGGAGGTGTGTCCTGATTATATCTAAAACAAACAGGTTGATTGCTCTGTGTTAGATCTTGCTTCTCCATAGTGACAATTGGCTTAGCCCAGATGTCAAACTTTTAGAAAGACCCAGAGAAGATGAGCTAACTAGGAGCAGCTTTATAATATGGCTTGGCATAAGTACATCTGGATTTTTTTCCATTTACTTTGATTTACAATTAGACATCTAAATTAGTACTCAGTCCTGTCAGTTGCCACAGTAGTACCAGAATACCTTTCCGTAAAATTCTACAAAAGTCATTTGCTCCCCTCAGCATTGCAGGGACCATATTGACTTTGACGTGAAATTATACATCCAGGATATTCTTGTGAGAACCACAAAAGTGACTCAAAAATGCCAGTCGCCACCGATCTTATTGTAGACCATGCCCTTAAATCACTTTGAGTCTTTGAAAATTCATCTACATTTTCAACATCCAAATTTGAGTGATTTGTCCATGACCGTGGAGGCAAAAAGACCAAGTATGATTAAATTCTTTAGATTCCAAATAGTAATTATAGGTTTGGGGGACAGAGGGTCGTTGTTGGTTTTTTTTCTTTAGATCAGTGGGTTTTATTTTCATTTCCCTTGGGGACAAATTGGCTATATTTAGAATCAAGCTTCTATGGTGAAGAGTTTAATTGTGAATGAACATAGCTGTCTATACATTCATGGATGGAAGTCTATACATTGACTTAACATCTGTACATACACGATTGTTAAAGTCTGCATAGTTCTAAAAATTATTTCATTATTAAATATACCATGGATGAGGGCAAGGGGTAAACTGCATAATGGAAAACTGTGATGTGATGTAAATGTTATTTGAATACAGTCTTGCTGTGAATTTGTCAGGAAAACATCCACTGAACTCAACAGAAGCTTTAAGTAAACAAGCAGTAAAAAACATGTATTGTTTTACATAGTACAACAAATTTAATTTTATAAAACTGAGAAATAAAATCTTCTTGTCTGCTCAAAAAGCATTTTATTTCCCAGTTTATGGTCTAAACCTGGTTAGCTATGGTGCAATGCTACAGCTATAGAAGCACAGTAGTTCAGTTGCAACGCGGTCCAAATCCAGATGGCATTGAGAATGCATTTTTAAACAACCAGTTCCTGTCATAAAAATACACTGCAAGTTCAATGGCAATTAAAATGCGAGCACTAAAATTGATTACTAATGACTACACAACTAAGGCCCGTCGCGCAGCCGCTGGTCTCATACCCCTCCACTGAGAAGCTGGGTGCTGCCGGCCAGGCTGGTGTGGGTCCCCAGGCTCTCTCTGGGGCTGCCACCACTGTTGCAAAGCCCCGCACCAGCTCCTGTAGCCCTCAAACCCAGGTCAGCTGGTTGTCCCCACTACCGAGAAGCAGAACGATTCCTGGAGGCAGGTACTTGCCCATTCCCATACTCACCCAGCTCGCCACCCATACTGGGGGGGGGAAGAGGTGACCAGCCGGCTGGAGGACAGCAATGCTGAGGGACGCAAGCACCCAGGGTTTCACAGATCGTGCTTCCCTTCCCGTGAAGGGTGGGGACAAGGTTTGCCTCTTAAGGAACTACTAGAAATTTGGTTCTATATTTGACTTTCGATGGCTGTTAAAGACAATTGCTCATGGTAAAGTTTGCGTAACACCACCTTCCTCTCACAAACAAAACGTTTTTTGGAATGAGGTGGGAATTTTAGCTATTACTTTAACAGTTTCAAAATTCTCAGAAATATATGAGAAAACCTGCCCCAAAAGCTGTAGCATAATAATATTCCATGTACTGAGACAAAATTAATACAAGATGAGATGACTCTTTCATCACAGCAGGCAGACTCGAGAAAAAAAGCCCTGAATATGGATCAAGGTTTTGGGTATTTAAAAGGGCAACTCAGGTGTATGTGGTGTTGAAGACATGTTTATCCTGGACTGAGATTAAAAAGTTCAGTGATCAGGATAGGCTCTTGTAATGCAACGATTTCCTCCAAATTATGAATAACTTGAAATCATGCTAAGTCCCCTAAGCCTTATTTTTTTAAGTAGTGCCTATATGGTAAGGTAATTTTGTCTCTTTTAGGCCCAGTTTTTATAACTGCTGTAACTGCTATGGGCACATTTGAATCTTCACATTCAAATACTTTCAAAGGTGGGAGTTACATCCCCGAGTGCTGTCTGGGAAACACTCATTTTCTCTCATACTGCATTATTCTCTGTGTAATGTTAAGAGTAAAGGATTCATCTAACCCTTCATGAGAAGCAAGAATTGGCATGCACAAGTAATGACAGATGAGCTATAACTAGCACAGTTTTCCTATTTTGATTTTTATTTACTTGAAAGACGTTAAAACACTTTGAAAGGTTTCACACTCACAATCAACTTTCTGGTGCATTGCACAAAACCAAAATGAAGGGGGCAGAAGTTTGAACAGTAGCTCACAAATTTTAGTAACAATACTAACAGATGTTAATAGTGTCTCTGATCTCACCAAAAAAAAAAAGGTCCAATATGGCAAAAAGTTATACAGGCACAAAACCATCAGAGAGAGATACAACACTAGGACACTGTCCGCCTCACACACTGAAACAGAGCTGCTTTCTCTTGAAGCTGCTGAAGATGCCATTGCTATTCTCACAGCATTGCAAAATTTAAAAAAAAAAAAAAAAAAATCATGGGATGTGTGCTTGCCTTCACCTTAGCTCTGCTCTAGGCAGGGACAGCCTAGCTCCCCATGGGGCACTTGAAGAGCTGAGATCGATTCAAAGCTCCACAAACAAGACAACTTTCATAGAAGTGGGTTTTTTTTCATGAGAAAACCTGTGTGGATCTCCAGCCAGAGAAAATTCTGCCAAGTGGTATAAAAACCCTCATGGAGGAGATCAGGGTGGTAAAGGGGAGAGAGAAGAGATGGACTAGTCACCCTCCTCTTGGCTGGCCAGTGGCGCATTAGCAGGTACAATATCTAATACATTCTCTTCTCCTGTTCCTTGTTGTTTCTGGCTTCCACCTCACTGATTTTCATGAGAAATGGCTGATCAGGACTCTTTGTTCAGCACCCCAGTGTCCTCCAGCATCCTGCCATCCTTTTCCCCAAGATCCAGAAGTGGTTCCTTTTTTTATTTTTAAGGAATGCACTTTGCGAGAAAGTATGAACATTTTTGATAACAGAGGTCAACTACCTCCCCTCCCCAAGCTATGAACATTTCCTTTTTTCACTGTTAGAGAAATAATTAAATTAAAATTTGATTATTGCAATATTTCCACGCTACATAAACCTTTCACCTAAGAATCTCAGAACGCTTTGTCCTGGTAAATGATGTCATCTTTGAGAGACTTGGTAATAAGGATGGTATACCACACAGTTTCGGAATGAAACTCAGAAACACAGATTGCACTCACTGAGTCCAATTACTGCCATCCTGTGCGTTTTCCTTTCTGGCACATAAAAATCTGAAAAAAATATCATTTTCTCTCCCAAACCCATTTAGCCCATATTTTACTAATAGTCCTGGTAAGGCACTGTGCAGTGGATAACAGGCCTAATGAAATCACACCAAATGAAGACAAAAAAATCACATCTAAGAGGAGTCTGGATTTGCTAAGATTACAGTCTTTGAGATATTCAAACACATATCAGCCAAATGAAGACCCTGCTTTAGAAAACATCCGGTTTTTAGTCAAAGACACCTCAGGGTATGCCGAAATGCCTTTTTTTTGGGGAGCAGTGATTTGAACAGAAGCTGAGCACTTGCCTGACTGCAGGCCAGTGTGGATCAAGCCCCTGGGTCCCTTCCTATGGGAACACTAGGCAGAGAGACCTCTTTTCAAAGGAGGTCAGCCTTTGAAACAGGAACTGACCTTCAGCAACCAAGACTCCCCTCTCCTTTGCAGCCTTCATGCACTTTCTGTTAGAAAGAAACTCAATAGGGTATATTCTAGTTCTCATCTGCTAAACATCCTTAAAAGCCTGGAATTGTTCCTGTTCTCACTAAAAGACAGGAACTGAGCGTGTTTGAGACACACAACCTTCCCTCAGCTCCACTTCCTTTGCCTTTCCCATATATGGTTAGTTCTGCTATCAAACTTCATCCATTTTCAGTGTATAAGGGTTATTTTGATCACTGTGTGTAGAAAGTATGAATTCCCTGTGCATTTCTAGGAAATTTTCTGTGGCATAACAAGGGTCCAGCCAACTGCCCAGGCACATTCATCTTGCTGCTGTTTCTCCAGAGAGGAGAAGGAGTGGATGTTAGGGCCAGGGGTGCAGCTGCTTGTAGCAGAGTGAGAGCGGGGAATAGCCTTCTGCCATTGTCACTTCCAGGAGAGAGGAGAAAAGCAGGCGGTGCCTGCTGGAAAGGAGGCCCTCGGGGGGGGTCCGGATCCCGCATCTCAGCCTGGGATCCAAACTTGTATCTGCTGCTACAGTCAGAACTCTTACCCTAAATAAAGATAGGCTTCCTTTCCACATAAAGCGGAGCTGTTTCAACAAGTCCCACAGCATAAACGCATTGTGGTACCCAAAGTGAGAACAGAGATTTTCTCTGCAAGAGCGGCTGTTTTTTTATGGAGGTTGATAGGTGAGAAAATGATAAAGTTTTACATTTCATTTAAAATTGAGCCACAGAGCTTTCTGAATCAATATCAGTGCCCTCAAATCTCAGACCAAAAAATACCTGTCAAAGGAAGAGAATGACTGTTCTCATGACTCTAGCCATCAAAGTTATTTTGATCAGGTCTGTGTGTATATTTAATAACGATTTTCCTTCTCTCCTGAAGTCTTATTATTCACTTGAAGGTAAAATTATACAATAAGAGGAGCAACTTTCTGAAAAAATATGAGAACCTCTGGGACAAGATCAACCAGTATTTTGTCAACTCAGGATCTTGAATTGTGTGTATGACAGAAGGCACTGTGAGTAAGACTCTTCACAATATTTTTAAAATATTTATTTTAACAGCATATAACAGTGGCAAGACTAAAATAAATAACATTTTACTTAGTGTTTGTTTGCCATCTTTAACATCAATTATTGTAAAGATGACACATTTATGGCATCCATGTCCCAACATGAACAAATGGAAGAGACTTCCTCAGGGCTGTGAAAAGCCTCCATAAGAACTAGAATTTGAACTTAAAAGAACAACCATCCTGAAATTACACCAGAGTGCTTCATATATCGCCTCAGTCATGCTGAGATTTACACAAGGAACCTCTACCAAAAGCAGCTGGAATCAGGGAGGGGAGAAAGCAAACATTCTGACTAACAGCTTTGTCACA